>NC_057391.1:24558890-24689565 GCF_019320065.1 Cervus canadensis
TTCAGTTCAGTCACTCCTTCGTGTCCGACTCTGCGATTCCATGGACTGCAGCTCGTCAGGCCTCCCGGTCCATCACCAACTCCTGGAGTTTACTCAAACTCATGTCCATTGAGTCGGTGATGCCATCCAACCATCTCGTCCTCTGTCATCCCCTTCTCCTCCTACCTTCAATCTTTCCCAGCATCAGGGTCTTTTCCAATGAGTCAGTTCTTCGCATCAGGTGGCCAAAGTATTGGAGTTTCAGCTGCATCAGTCCTTCCAATGAATATTCAGGCCTGATTTGCTTTAGGATGGACTGGCTGGATCTCTCTCCTTACAGTCCAAGGGACTCTCAAGAGTCTTCTGCAACACCACAGTTCAAAAGCATCAATTTTTCAGTGCTCATCTTCCTTAATAGTCCAACTCTCACATCCATACATGACTACTGGAAAAACCATAGCTTTGATTAGGTGGACTTTTGTCGGCAAAGTAATGTCTCTGCTTTTTAATATGCTATTTTGGTCATAGCTTTTTTTCCAAGAAGCAAATGTCTTTTAATTTCATGGCTATAGTCACCATCTGCAGTGATTTTGGAGCCCCCAAAAATAAAGTCTCTCATTCTTTCCATTGTTCTGCATCTATTTGCCATGAAGTGATGGGACTGGGTGCCATGATCTTAGTTTTTGAATGTTGAGTTTTAAGCCAACTTTTTCACCCTCTTCTTTCACTTTCATCAAGAGGCTCTTCAGTTCCTTTTCACTTTTTGCCATAAAAGTGGTATCACCTACATATCTGAGGTTATTGATATTTCCCCCAGCAATCTTGATTCCAGCTTGTCCTTCATCCAGCCCAGCATATCACTGCATCAGATGTTTACCAAACCACTGGAACAGCTAGAGAAGTAGGACTTGGGGGTTGCTACTAGTGTTGTTGAGTTCCAGAATAGACCCAAGTAGTGAGATTTGAAAGTCAAAAGCTTTGATCCTTGATGCTACTGCCACTGCCTCACTATCCTCAACACCCATGAAGCTAGTGCAAAGTCACTAGGATACAGGTCAGGCTGCCACAATTACTTCTCTCTTGTATCTCATCATCTTGCTCACCAGCAGTGATTACATTGGTACTGCCATCTGCCTCAAGCCTGCCTTCTAAAGCTCATGTTGGTGCATCCAATTGGTAGAACCTAAATTGCACAGAAAACCTTTGCTAAAAATAGCAGTTTATAGATTTCAAATTTTTTATGCAACAGAAAACATCCTGGAGGAGGATGGATTGGAGGCCGAGTCAATCAATAATGTCTGTCATACTAATATTCATTTTTCACCACCATAACCTTTTTAATATACAGTAAAACCAAGATAAAAAAATTCAACAAATGCATACCCTAATGAAATATAAGGCACTCACCATTATAACTACTTCTCAAATCAAAAACAGAACTTCACCTCAGAAGCCCTTGAGAACTTATTCTCATCAATAGAGGTCCTATTTGGATCCTGGAGTCCTTTTGGATCTGGTGTCCCTATGTCTCATTTCATGCAGGCTTTCACAAATGGAGAAAAATAAGTCTGCACTGTAGCAATTAAAATAGTTTTTGTGCAAAGAGACTACAAGGTTTTTCCTTGCTTTAAAAGAAAAGAAAGGAAATAGGTGAATATATTGTGACCTAGCTCAAGCAATGCAGAGACTGACGTTTCTCTGTGCCTGTTTTACCTGAATCTCATTAGTAAAGCACCCACACCTGAAGAGAAAAGGGAGAAAAACATTGATACAGACTCGGGGCTTTCCCTGAACCAGATCACTACTCCTTTATCTGTGGTCTAGAGCAGGGGTCTCCAAACTCCAGATAATGCCTGATGATCTGAGGTAGAACTGATGTAACTACAATAGAAATAAGTGAGTGAGTGAGTGAAAGTTGTTCATTTGTGTCTGACTCTCTGTGACCCCATGGCTCTGGCCTGCCAGGCCCCTCTGTCCATGGAATTTTCCAGGCAAGAATACTGGAGTGGGTTGCCTTTCCCTTCTCCAGGACAATAAATATAAAGTGTACAATAAATGTAATACATTTGAATTATCCTGAAACCATCCGCAACCCCTGTTTGTGGAAAAATTGTCTTCCATGAGATCAGTTCCTGGTGCCAAAAACATTGGGGACCATTGGTCTAGAGGATAGCTATTTCTGGCTAATTATATAAGGTAATCTGTCCACAGTACAGTTTTGGCCTCTCGGACTGACAGTTCATTTCCTTGCTCATTTGTTGTAAAAATGTTTCATAATGAAATAAACTTTCAAACATTGATTCACATTAATGTTCTAACCTGATAGCACTCTAAAAATGTCTCCTTTAAGAGGAAAAAGGTTACCTTCTGCCACTGAATGTACTAGTCAGCACTTCTAATTCACATAGCAATGCCTCCATCTTCTTTATAAATGACCTTCCAACAACAGCAAAACAAGAATGGTAATATAAGCATTAATAAAAATGCCTACTTTTTAGCTTTTTCTTAATTTCCAAAGACTATGCAGATTCTCTTAATCCAAGCTGCTGTTTAAAAATACTTTCTCAGTAACTTACAAATCAACTGGTCCTCCAACAATTGTTGTGGGAAAAAATCTGCAAAGATTCACCTACAGAACACTAACACCTGCAAATTAAAGAATGTGTGCTCTTTCCAGGAATTCATGTACCATTTACAAAAATGTAATTAACATGTGGGCCTTGGAGTCTCAATAAATACCAGAAACTCTATTATTATACAATGCATTATCTAATTACAATTCAATAAAATATGAAATGATAAATAGTCTTCCCTTCCCCAACCTCCATCCCCCTCAAAAAAAAAAAAATAGAACCCTGTGCCTTTGGAAATAAGAAAAAGAATTTTGTAGGTAAGTCATGAGTTAAAAAAACCATAATGGCAATGAGAAAAACGTCTAGAACTTAGTGATACAAATAGGGTACTGTGCTTAGTCACTCAGTCATGTCCGGCTCTTTGTCACCCTATGGACTGTAGCCCACCAGGCTCCTCAATCCATGGGATTCTCCAGGCAAGAATACTGGAGTGGGTTGTCATTCCCTTCTCCAGGGATCTTCCCAACCTAGGGATCGAACCCAGGTCTCTCACATTGCAGGTGGATTATGTACCATCAGCCACCAGGGAAGCCCAAGAATACTGAAGTGGGTAGCCCATCTCTTCTCTAGGGGAACTTCCTGACCCAAGAATTGAACCGGGGTCTCCTTCATTGCAGGTGGATTCTTTACCAGCTACCAAAGTTCCAGGGAACATTTTTAGTCATAAATACCAGGTTAACACTTCCCTGGTGGCTCAGGTGGTAAAGTGTCTGCCTACAATGAGGGAGACCCAGGTTCAATCCCTGGGTCAGAAAGATCCCCTGAAGAAGGAAATGGCAACCCACTCCAGTATTCTTGCCTGGAGAATCCCATGGACGGAGAATCCTGGTAGGCTACAGTCCATGGGGTCACAAAGAGTCGGACACGACTGAGCGACTTCACTTTCACTTTCTTTCACCATGTTAAAATATAGAAAAAATTGTAAGCTTAGTGTTCTATATAAGAAATTAGCAGTGGGGGTTGGGGGGCTTCCCTGGTGGCTCAGTGTTAGAGAATCCACCTATCAATGTAGGAGACACAGGTTCTATCCCTGATCTGGAAAGATATCACATGTCATGGAGCAGCTAAGCCCATGGGCCACAACTATTGAACCTGTACTCTATGGCCGGGAACCCACAGCTACTGAGCCCACAAACTGTGGCTACTGCAACCCATGTACCCTAGAGCCAGAGCTCATCAAGAGAAGCCACTGCAAGAGAAACCCGCATACTGCAGCTAGAGAGTAGCCCCTGCTGGCAGCAACTAGAGAAAAGCCCCAGCAGCAATGAAGACCCAGGACAGCCAAAAATAAATAATTATTAAAAATAACAGAAACTAGGGAGAAAAAACTAAAGAATGAAAGAGTAAAAGGACAAAAATTATAAAGAAGTAATGGATAAAAGTTATAAAGAGCAGAAAATAATGAAATTTTCTATGGTTCTTTCTGTGAATCTAGCTTAAAACCAACGAGGAAACTAGAAGAAGAGGGCTTCTGGAAAACTTTGTTTTTGAACACAGCATATGTATCAGTTTGGATTTTATGAAGAAAGCTGAACTACTAAGAGTGACATGAAATAAGGAATTCATTATAAAGATCAGACTTTACACAATAATTAGACAGTGGAAAATACTAAGGACAGAAGGTAGGTTGTTGCTTTTAAGGTGAAGTTGAATGTATGTCAGCAAGATTGATGACTGAGAAGGTGTGGCATCTAAAGTGGGTTGACAGCATACAATTGACAGCATAAAATTGGGTCTTCTGTTTTTCTACTCTGATCATCTCTTCACTTTGGAGTGTCCAATTCCTTTGCATCTAATTCAATGATTGATATGGTGCAGCTAAAAGTTGGTGATTTGGTTTCTATATGTCCCATGTCTGTCTGATCATGCTACTCCCTTTAATAATGCAGTGCTTTCCTCCCAATGGCTTTTTAATTTTCCTAGGAGAAAATTTAACATTATGTAATGTTTCTTATATAAGTAAATCCCATACACTCTAGATTTAAGCCATATTACATTTTGTTTAATTCTCTAATTTTACATCTTCACCAAATTTTGCCTCTTTACATATAGACACTGGCATTTTTTCTGGTTAAAAATGTTCCCAATTTATCCACTAACCTGGCTAAAATCTGGCTCATTATTTATATATCAGTTGAAATATTCCATAAATTTCTTATAAAGATCATAACCTTCTATAACGTAATCATACCACTCTCTACTTCTTCCGTGGTAAAACAAGTAAGATTTTACTTTAGTTTCTTGTTAAGATACCTGCTTTCTGCCTTAGAATATATATATATCCTGTGATGTCAGGACTGTATTATCATGTACCCCAATGTATTCCTAACTTCTAGTTTAGTAACTGAAAAATAATTAGTATTCAATGACCATTTGATGAAGAGATGCAGTAATACATTGTTTATGAAATGAGTTCAAATTGACTTAGACTTTAACTCAAGAAGCTTTCAATACAGGACAACAAATGAATCTATATAACACAAAGAAGGTGTAATATAAATACAGTTATAAGCAGAAGTCACTTTTTAACTTCTTAATAATTGAACATTGAGGAAATATACAAGACACAAGAAAATGTCTACATGTTCCTCTCCATGTATTCACTACCCAGCTTCAATTCTTATCAACATATGTCTCATTGTGGTTTTTTCCCTATGCTTCAAAGTAAAATTGCCGAGTGCAAGGGTCAGTGGTGTATATGATTTTATAGATACTGCTAACTGCACTTCTATAATAAGTTTCTGCATTTTGCATCCCACTTGCTGTATATAAGAGTGTCTCCAGTCTGGTCAAGACAGTATGATATGAAATTTTGAATATTTTCCAGTATGTGAGAGATGATATTTCAGTATAGTTCTACTTTTAAAACAAAAGTTCTTCAAATAAATACAAATGACTTGTTGCATTTATCAGTGAAAGAAAAATATATTGAGTTGGTCAAAAAAGTTCACTTGGGTTTTTCCGTAGCATCTTATGGAAAACTCCAAAGTGACTTTTTGGCCAACCCAATAGTTCCTGGACAGGCCAAAAAAGGAAAGAAAAGACCAGGACTGAATAAAATAGAAAAGACCTGTGCTATACATGTAATCATTGGGGGTTAGAAAATTGGTCATCAATTCACATGCTGAGGAGATTAACCAATTAAAGAATGTTATATAAAAGCAGAAGATGACAGATTTACCCAGATGAATTTGTTAATTTCCTAAAAAAGCATAAGTTACCACATTTTCTTAAGGAGAAGAAGAAAACTGAAGACGTCAATAGCTATGGGACACATTGAACAAGAGGTTAAAGATGCTATCCTATAGAAATCACAGGACACATTCAATTTTAAGTACAAAGTCTTCCAAAACTTCAAAGAACAGATAATGCTAGGGAATAAAAATTCTTTTCTGAGTATTTTGACTCATTTTATGAGTCTATCATTGTCTCAGCACTAAAACTGGATGTAGATAGCACAACTTCAAAACACTACAGGTCAGTTTCACTTGTAAATCTATGTGTAAAACTCCTACATTAAAAAATGACAAAACCCACTACAATGTTGTAAAGTAATTCACCTCCAACTAATAAAAATAAATGAAAAAAAAATTAGAACATCAAACCCAGGTTGTGATATTCTCATTTAATATGTTATAAACAGGATTTATGCTAAGTATGCACATATATTCACATTGGATGCTCTGTTAATGATTTTTAATAGTTGAGATTAAAAGAGGACTTTATTATATATTCTTATTGGGGGGATCAGATGTTCTCTGCTGAGTTTTTCCATATTCTCATTAAAGTGGAAAATATCACTAAAGATTCAATTCTTCATAAAATATTTCATAAGTTCTTGTGTCAGATTTCCCTAAATCAATTTGAAACACAGTGCCTGTAATCAGTGGAAGTAAGATGCAGGGTCAGAGCTCTGGGAGCTGAGGGAAAACAGAAAATGATTTGGCTCTCTGAACTGAAACCATTTTCTCTATTCAACAAACCAGCAAACATCTAATGACAAAGAATCACCATGGGACACATTAGGCCTCCCACAGTCCCAGTTCATTCCCTAGTCCTGAACCAAATAGAGAAATAATAAATTGAGAAAAAGGTGAAATAAAGTGTTGTAAAGAAGAGGTGGTTTGTCTAAGTCAATATTTTTTTTTTTTTATAGTTTTACATCTGATGCAGCTTTCTTATAGGAGCATGTGATTTGAAAGAAACCAAAATTTGTTTCAACTTTCTTGAGATCTGCAGATAAGTAAACTTGGTATGTTTTCTTCATTTAGTGTCAAGCACTTGCTTGATCCACTTGCTTGGGATTTCTTTCTTTAAAAAGGGTTGAGATCTTTAACTAGAGAAAGAAACTTGGCGCAATGACTTGTGATGCTTGGATTTACAATTTAGTTGAAATTCTTTTGCCTCAACCACATAATATTTACATCCATGTTAGTCTGGCACATAAAATTTTACTTTGGTTATGATAGAAAATGGTTTAAGGATCTGTATCTGTAATATTTAAGCTAAATTTTAAATTTTATTTAAAGGTCTTCTGAGCAGAAGAGGTTTTCTAGGGGCATATCCATGTGCATGCTAAGTTGCTTTAGTTGTGTCCGACTCTGTGTAACCCCATAGACAGTAGCCTGCCAGGTTTCTCTGTCCATGGGATTCTCCAGGCAAGAATACTGGAGTGGTTACCATTTCCTTCTCCATAACATTTTGTATTTAAAGCAGTTTATCCCAGCCCAGTCCAACACAGACGAAAATGGCACTCAGTAGGATACAGTGTTACTCTCCCTGAGGATTTCCGGCATTTTTCTTCTCCTCCTTCCACACTCATTAATTTCTCATTCACTTTCACTAATAGAAGGTTGTCATTTCATAGGAGACTGACAAAATTAAAAAGTATGATCAAGAATGCTTACTTAGACCCATACTTACTCCTTTTGGATACAAATTCCCTTCCCCAGAAGAGAATGCAATAGAGGATGCCCGTTCCACTCCAGGTGATAGTGACCTAAATGTCCTTTGGAATGTTTAGGTTATTTCATCACAGCGTTCATTGTTCATTCTCTCGATTATTTTTTTACATTCAAATTTTTGGGAGAATCTTTGCAAAGCGCCAGATAGCAATAACTCATCTAGAAAATATTATCAGAGAATAAAATTTTCCAGGCTAATGCATTTTAAACTTAAACTTATCTCTTAGCAAAATGCATTAACCAAATATATATGACCTCCTATCTTTTTAACTAGGAAGGGCCCTTATTATCAAGTTCGTTTATGGCACATTAAGAAATATTAAAGCGATTTTACATCAACTGTCTAAACTCAGCTCCTCTCATCTTCCAATCTGGATAATTCCATTTGTCACAAACTCTTAAACCATACTTTTTAGATTCTATTAGAGACTCTATTATCAAGGATTGTGGAAAGGGTTTTAAAGCCCTGCGATGAGGTTCTGGATGTGTTGCTGACTAGTAATATAATATTGAGCATGTTAGTTAACTTTTCTGATACTCTATTTCCACGTATGAAAAATGTGGACAATAATCTCCTCCTTGCCAGATTATTATAAGTACTTAAATGCACACAAAATGTATCTGAAAACACTTCCAAACTAAACAGTTTTGCCCACTGACATTATGCTTTTTGCACTATTTTTCACAGAGACTGACCCTTATCACTTCTAATTATAACATAGAAAATGAAAAGTGAGAACCTTTTTCTTAAAAAAAAAAAAAAGGTTCTTGCACTTCTAAACATATTTTTTAAAGGAATTTTCAAAGTCTTATCTATTTTCTTAAAAACTCTCTCTGCATTCTTCCAAAGAAGCTGCAGAGAGAACATAGGCAGAAAGGATTATTTTATAATCTATTGACAAAGTGTTTATTTGCTCAATTGTGTATTATCTTGTTATTTGTGTTTTCATTTATTTGTTATCTCAACTTTTGTCTAATTAGAAATCATTGTGTTGCTGGATATTTTTTAAAGGAGATATCTTATTTCACTAGGTCTGAGAAATTCTAGATAAAACCTAGAAATTCCATATACTGAAGATAATTCATCTTTTGGAAGTTTTCTGAATTGATAAGTGAAATGATACACTTGGCCTTCAAATGATCTATGTTAACGAAATCAGATCTTTGCATTTCATGGCTGTAACCTTATCTATTGATGTTCTGTACTATATTCTGGTCATCTTAGTTTACTTCTTTTCATATGATACAATGTTAGTTTCAAAGAACTGTAATTCAAACCAAAACAGCTATAATAACTTGAGCGACAACATAGATTAAATGGTTTTAATGATGTGGTAGTGGAAATTAAGTAATAGAGAAAGGACAGAGGCAAGAAGAGAGAGACCCTCATAGTAAAAATCACAGGTCTTTTCCTTGTAAGTGTGGTCTCTGAGACTTCTCTAAGAATTGAAGCTGCTTGTGGATAATCCCAAATGGATAATGAAAATCAGCCAGGCAAGAAGGCAATAAAGATTCTGGATACCTTAGCTCTTCCTATTAATTGTTCTATTTGCAATGTAGATTTATTTTTTTGCTTAGCATCATATTTGACCCACAAATGTATAAAATAAAGTGTTGATTTACTGCATCTGCACCTCTTAGCTGTTCTTCATCAGTAAGGATAATTGAGAGAAGAATCTCTTTGTTAAAATTATAGATGAAACATTTTCTATTAGAAACAACTCTAGAGTATTTTAAATTAATGTTGAGAGTAGAACCCTTTAGGATCAGGGTCTACTTTTCTTGCTCTTGATAAAAATGAATGTTTCTCTTTGTAGGTACTCCATGAACCAAGGAAATAATTCTAGGGTGGCTGAGTTTGTGTTGCTGGGGCTTTCCAGTTCCTGGGAGCTCCAGTATTTCTTCTTCATGTTGTTTAATTTCCTGTATATCATCATTGTGCTGGGAAACCTCCTCATTGTACTCACAGTGATCTCTGAACCTGCCCTGCATACACCCATGTACATAATGCTCAGTAATCTTTCCATTCTTGATGTCTTTCTGGCCACTTATGCAACCCCCAAGATGATTCATGATTTCCTTCATGAACCCAAGACCATCTCCTTCGAGGGCTGCATGGCCCAGATATTCTTACTCCATGTCTTTGCTGGTGGTGAGATGGTGCTCCTTGTAGCTATGGCATATGACAGGTATGTAGCCATATGCAAACCTCTCCATTATGAAACCATCATGAACTTGTGCAAATGTACAGGTCTGGTAGCAGGCTCTTGGGTGATTGGGGTCATGCACTCCTTGAGCCAATTAGCTTTCACAGTAAACCTGCCCTTCTGTGGTCCAAATGTTGTGAACAGTTATTACTGTGACCTTACTTTGGTCATCAAACTTGCCTGTACAGATACGTATGTCCCTGAAGTGTTGATGCTTTTGGATAGTGGTCTCATGGGGGTGGCTTCATTCTTGCTCTTGCTCGTCTCCTACACAGTCATCCTGGTCACTGTGCACCGTCGTTGCTCAATGGACATGACCAAGGCCCGCAGCACTCTTACTGCCCACATCATTGTGGTTACCCTCTTCTTTGGGCCCTGTATCTTCATCTACGCCTGGCCTTTCAGCAACTTCCCGGTGGATAAAGTCCTTTCTGTGTTCTCTACAGTTTTCACACCTATATTGAACCCCATTATCTACACATTGAGAAACAAAGAGGTGAAATCGGCAATGCGTAAACTGAAGACACGCTATGTACGTTCTGGGCTGTCTTCTCAACTCTCTCTCCTAAGACTAGATGTGTTGAGTTGAGTAGACAGCAATACACTTGAGGAAACATGGATTGTCTCTTTTCTTGGTGACCACCATCGTTTTTAAAAATACTTTATTTGCTTAAAGTGATAAAGGTAATGCATGTTCTTTGTTAAATATCTATTGTAAAGAAGCTTACATACAATTATGCAGTCTCTAACCACAATTATTTTTGATATGGTTTATAGTTAATTTGCTTATATTTGCTACCTGATGTCAGTGACAAGATATTTCACAAACTGTTGTATAATTTAAATTGTATGAATATGTTACCTGCACAAACACAGACATGTAGATCAATGGAACAGAACAGAGAGCCTAGAAATAAACACATGCAATTATGGTCAATTTGTTATCGTTTAGTCGCTAAGTCATGTGTGACTCTTTGTGATCCCACGGGCTGCGGCATGCCAGACTTCCTTCACTTTCTCCTGGAGTTTGCTCAAATTCATGTCCTTTGAGTCAGTAATGTTATCTAATCATCTCATCCTCTGCTGCCCTCTTCTCCTTTTGCCTTCAATCTTTCCCAGCATCAGAGTCTTTTTCAATGAGTTGGCTTCTCATCAGCTGGCCAAAGTAATGGAGCTTCAGTTTCAGCATCAGTCCTTCCGATGAATATTCAGGGTTGATTTCCTTTAGGATTGACTGGTTCAATCTCCCTGCAGTCCAAGGGACTCTCAAGAGTCTTCTCCAACACCACAATTCGAAAGTAGCCACTCTTCTGAGCTCAGCAATTCTTCTGTGCTCACAACTGCACATGAGTACTGGTAAAAACACATCTTTTCCTATGTAGACTTCTGTTGGCAAAGTGATTTCTTTGCTTTTTAATATTCTGTCTAGGTTTGTCAGAACTTTCCTTCCAAGGAGCAAGGATCTTTTAATTTCATAGCTGCATTCACTGTCTGCAGTGATTTATGGTCAATTAATCTACAACAAAGGAAGCAAGAATATACCATAGAGAAAAGACAGTCTCATCTACTCAAAGCACAGCCGTTTACTTTTCTGTATTTTGTTAGCAGATGAAGAATTATTCAAATAAATAGTGTTTTAATTTTGGGACCATTTTTGTTTGTTTCTTCTCATTTTATAGTAATTAATCTATTCTCCTTCAATTAATATTTCCCTCTTCATGTATTAATTAGTAATTCTAATGATAATATATTCTCCCGTTAAGTAGTCTTTTCCCAGTTATTTTTAAGGGATATTTAATCAATACATACATTTTGTGTATCAGAATATTTGGTAGAAAACACCATTATAACAGCTAGTAGAATATTCACCATGCGAGAGGTATTACTGTAAACACACTTCATCTTCTTGTTAAAAAAATAAAGGCAGTCTCTTCAATGAATGGTGCTGGGAAAACTGGACATCTACATATAAACTCAAAATATATTAAAGACCTAAATATAAGACTAGATCCATATTTTTTTTTAAGACTAGATCCATAAAACTCCTAGAAGAAAACATAAGCAGAACACACTTTGACATAAATCATAGCAATATTTTTTGGATCTATCTCCTAAAGCAAAGGAAAAAATAAACAAATGGGACCTCATTAAACTTTAAAGCTTTTTCACAGCAAAGAAACTCATCAACAAAACAAAAACACAACCTACTGAATGGGATAAAACATTTGCAAATATGACTGATAAAGAGTTAACAGCCAAAATATATAAGAAGCATCATACAATTCAGCATCAAATAAAGCAATGACCTGATTTAAAAATGGACAGAACTGAATAGACATTTTTCCAAAGAGAAAATGCAGATGGCCAATAGGCATATAAATAACAAGGGGTGAGGATCTGGGGAAAAGGGAGCCCTTGTACACTGTTGATGTTAATGCACATTGGTACAGTTACTGTGTGAAACAGTGTGGAGGTTTCTCAAGAAACTAAAGAATAGAACTACCATATGACCCAACAATTTCACTTTGGAATATATATTCAAAGAAAACCACCTTCCCCAAACACTAATTCAAAATGATACATGAACTCCAGTGTTTGTAGCCTCATTATTTACTATTGCTAAGATATGTAAGCAACCTAAGTGTCCATCAACAGATGAGCAGATAAAGAAGACGCAGTATATCTATATACTATGGAATACTGCTCAGCCATTTGCACCAACATGGATGAACTTTGAGGGTGTCATGCTAAGTGAAATAAGTCAGACAGAGAAAGACAAGCACAGTATGATATCACTTTTTGCAGACCCATAAAAGATTTATATAAGACAGATATGAACTTTAGACACTTGGCAATAAGACAAGGACAACAAAGGATGAGATAGTTGGATGACATCACTGACTCAATGGACATGAGTTTGAGCAAATTCTGGGAAATAGTGAAGGACAGGGAAGCTTGGCATGCTGCAGTCCATGGGGTCACAAAGAGTTGGACATGACCAGGTGACTGAACAACTATAACAATAAAATTAAAGCAAAACCTCCATCATATACGTTATGAAAAAGGTAATTACTGAGCCCTAATGTGGTGTCTGAACATTGGTTTAAAGGGCAGCAAACTGAAAAGGCAGTTATTTTGGAGATTATTAAACACTACGATCCAGAAGCACATTATGATGTCACTCTAGTGAAAACTTACCTAGTAAATTTCCATGCTTCCAATCTTAGCCTTCAGTATATTCTAATATGACAGCCAAAGTAATCATGATAAAATTTGTCACTTCTTTGCCCAAAAAACTCCAAAGCATTCATCCATTTCCTGCACATTGAAACTAAAGTTGTTATGATGACCTCTAAGTCCCAATACCTCTATCCCTTGGTACTTTTCTGATCTTAAATCCAACATTTCTCATGCTTGTTAACCCTGCTTCAATTAGCATTGTCTTGTTACTGTTTTTAGAAAACTCTAAGCACCTATACCAGGCTCTTTGCATTTGATATCCCCTCTTTGCGGGAGAAATTTTCTTCCTTTTGAAATCTGTATGCTTATCTCTTCACTTCCTTCAGGTTTCTTCTTAAAGTAGTCTGTTCAGTGAAGTCTTCTGTGACAACTCTATCTACAAGTACAATGTTTTCAACAATATTTATCATGCTTCACTGTTTTATATTTTGCTCCATAGCACTTACTACCATATAACACATTATATCATGTACTTATTTCTTTACAATAAATGTGTTTGTTTCTCCCAACTACCCAGTAAAAGCTTAATTGAGGACAACAGCTTTGTTTCGTTCACTGCTACATCCACTAAGCTTGGAAAATTGCCTGGTATTTGGTAGGCATGAAAAAATGTTATTGAATAAATTGGTCTTAATTCTATTTAAAGCAAAGAAAAAAGAAACAACAACCCAAAAAACAAACAAAAAAAACTACTCTGCATAAACATAGTGGGAGTAAAAAGCTACTCATTCCACAACTGATATTTAATCCTCATTTATTTCTCCAAACCATAGAAAGCTTCTAAGCAAAAATGCTTCCCCTTCCCTCCCCACCCTCATACAATGCTATATAAGCAACAAGAAATGAATACCTCTCTACCAAATATTTCTACTGCAGGAAGCAGCACCCTTTTTCTGATACTTCTGCTGACTGAGCTAATCTGTAGGAAAGTTTGAGCTTTCAGTCAGGAAGAACAGATTTTAGATTCAAATTGTCCCCACAGTTTTATTTTCTTGAATCCCATTTCATTATGTACATAAGAAGGAAAACTAGCTAAATCAATTTTTTCTCAGCCATAAAAAAATAAGCACTGGAACACTTTTTTATTCATTATGAAATTGCGGGATTTTACTATGTAAACAGATGAATGTAAAGCTAACATGATTATAGTGGATTGGAGGAGATAAGTTTGGAGCCTTCAGTCCCCTTTAAGAGCACATGGGGGCACCTGCACAACACTTCCAAGGTTCCATGAATCAAAGTTTGAAATTCCCTGGGCTGTAAAGTCTTTCTGGCTCTTCCTGGACTTTTACATTCTGATTTGTCTTCTCATTCTGATTTCCCTCCCTCTTTCTTGGTCTTTGCTGGCAATCAACTGAATAAGTCTGAATATCCTATTCCCAAAATGTTTAATCCCTTTGTCCTTCTTTGTACATATCCATCTTGACTTCAGCAGGCATATAAGGAACTCCTGAGGTATAGCTTCCAATTGCAACTACTCCCATCTAGCCTTTATTCCCTCTAGGCATTTCCACAACCATCAGATGCATACTCCTAAACTATATTCTCCTATACTGAAATTGTGAGTAGCATTTCATTTCCCAACAAATCAATTACAGAATCCTCAGTTGGTTCAGTTTAGTTCAGTCGCTCAGTCGTGTCCATGCGACCCCATGGACTGCAGCACGCCAGGCTTCCCTGTCCATCACCAACTCCCAGAGTTTACTCAAACTCATATCCATTGAGTTGGTGATGCCATCCAACCATCTCATCCTCTGTCATCCCCTTCTCCTCTGTCTTCAATCTTTCCCAGCATCAGGGTCCTTTCAAATGAGTCGGCTCTTTGCATCAGGTGGCCAAAGTAGTGGGGCTTCAGCTTCAACATCAGTCCTTCCGATGAATATTCAAAACTGATTTCCTTTAGGATAGATTGGTTGCATCCTAAGGGATGCAGTCCCTTGCAGTCCAAGGGACTCTCAAGAGTCTTCTCCAACACCACAGTTCAAAAGCATCAATTCTTCGGTGCTCAGCTTTCTTTAAGTCCAACTTTCACATCCATACATGACTACTCAAAACACCATAGCCTTGACTAGACAGACCTTTGTTGGCAAAGTAATGTCTCTGCTTTTTAATATGCTGTCTATGTTGGTCATAATTTTTCTTCCAAGGGGTAAGTGTTTTTTAATTTCATGGCTGCAATCACCATCTGCACTGATTTTGGAGCCCCCCAAAATAAAGTCTGTCACTGTATGACTGTTTGTCCATCTACTTGCCATGAAGTGATGGAATTGGATGCCATGATCTTTGTTTTCTGAATGTTGAGTTTTAAGCCAACTTTTTCGCTTTCCTCTTTCACCCACATAAAGAGGCTCTTTAGTTCTTCTTCACTTTCTGCCATAAGGGTGGTATCATCTGCATATCTGAGGTTATTGATATTTCTCCCGGAAATCTTGATTCCAGCTTTTGCCTCTTCCAGCCCAGTGTTTCTCATGATGTACTCTGCATATAAGTTAAATAAGCAGGGTGACAATATACAGCCTTGACGTACTCCTTTTCCTATTTGGGACCAGTCTGTTGGTCTATGTCCAGTTCTAACTTTGCTTCCTGACCTACATACAGATTTCTCAAGAGGCAAGTCAGGTTGTCTGGTATTCCCATCTCTTTCAGAATTTTCCAGTTTATTGTGATCCATACAGTCAAAGGTTTTGGCATTGTCAATAAAGCAGAAATAGATGTTTTTCTGGAACTCTATTGCTTTTTCAATGATCCAGCAGATGTTGGCAATTTGATCTCTGGTTCCTCTGCCTTTTCTAAAACCAGCTTGAACATCTGGAAGTTCATGGTTCATGTATTGTTGAAGCCTGGCTTGGAGAATTTTGAGCATTACTTTACTATTGTGTGAGATGAGTGCAATTGTGTGGTAGTTTGAGCATTCTTTGAAATTGCCTTTCTTTGGGATTGGAATGAAAACTGACCTTTTCCAGTCCTATGGCCACTGCTGAGTTTTCCAAATTTGCTGGCATATTGAGTACAGCACTTTCACAGCATCATGTTTTAAGATGTGAAATAGCTCAATGAAACTAAGCCATGCCATGTAGGGCCACCAAGATGGATGGGTCATGGTGGAGAGTTCTGACAAAATGTGGTCCACTGGAGAAGGGAATGGCAAACCACTTCAGTAGTCTTGCCTTGAGAACCCCATGAACAGTATGAAAAGACAAAAAGATAGGACACTGAAAGATGAACTCCCCAGGCCGGTAGGTGCCCAATATGCTACGGGAGATTAGTGGAGAAATAACTCCAGAAAGAATGAAAAGACCGAGTCAAAGCAGAAACAATACCCAGTTGTGGATGTGACTGGTGATAGAAGCAAGGTCCAATGCTATAAAGAGCAATATTGCATAGGAACCTGAAATGTTAGGTCCCTGAATCAAGGCAAATTGGAAGTGGTCAGTCAGGAGATGACAAGAGTGAACGTGGACATTTTAGGAATCAGTGAACTAAAATAGACTGGAATGGGTGAATTTAACTCAGATGACCATTGTATGTACTACTGTGGGCAGGAATCCCTTAGAAGAAATGGAGTAGCCATCATTGTCAACAGAAGAGTCCAAAATACAGTACTTGGATGCAATCTCAAAAATGACAGAATGATCTCTGTTCGTTTCCAAAGCAAACCAATCAATATCAAGGTAATACAAGTCTATGCCCCGACCAGTAACACTGAAGAAGCTGAAGTTAAACAGTTCTATGAAGACCTACAAGACCTTTTAGAACTAAAACCCAAAAAAGATGTCCTTTTCATTATAGGGGACTGGAATGCAAAAGTAGGTCCTCCCTTAAGTAATAAAAAAAATGTATGTTAGACTATCTTCTGATCAATGGAAGCTCTGGTATTTTTATCTTTCTCTGGAAAGTCCTTATAGTGAGGCTTGCTTATTTTAAGGAGTTAAAGTGAGAGATAAGATATTTCCTATTACAAGGAACATGCAAAAGAAATTAGCTTATTTATAAGGTTCCTTAGTCTGGTATTAGACTAACTAGATGGAATAGAAATTTCATGGAGTTATTTCAGAAGTATGCTGAAAAATCTCATTCCTTACCTTCCCTCACCCTTTTATTTTTTATTTTTTTCCCTCACCCTTTTAGTGATATTTAAAAGGTATTTGTTAAAAAGATATGCATTAATATTTCTCTTCATAAATACATATTAAAAAGATGAAGAGCCCATTAGAAAATGGTCAAAAGACATGGAAAAGCAATTGTGGAGTGAAAAAAGTATAAATGGGCAATTCAGGGATTAGTGGTTAACTCCACTAATAATCATTAAATACATTCATATGTCAGTGAGATGCATTTTCTTTTCTTTGGGGAGCTGTGTTGTGTGGCTTGTAGCATCTTAGTTTCCCAACCAGGGATTGAACCGAGGCCCACAGCACTGAAACCATGGAGTCCTAATCACTGGACTGCCAGAGAATTCCCAAGATGCATTTTCAAGCAGCAAATTAGCAAAATTAAAAAACCAAACTATAATACACTGTCTTGTCAAGAGAATGGTAGGTGAAGAATGGGCATTCTGATGTATCATTTTAGTGAGATAAATTTTGGTATAGTTAATTTAAAAACTCTGAAGTGCATAATTATAATGATGTATCCTAAATAAATAATGTATACAATCATAAAATTATGTTGCAGAAACCAGTACTCGAGAAACCACACACCACACTTGGAGAGTTGGAGAAGTCAGGTTTATTACACTGGCAGGCCCAGAGGAGTTAACACTCCAAGCTCTGAGCCTCGAACAAAGGGGTTACAGAGCTTTTATACATGGACAGGCATGATTAAGTGGGTTTGCTGGTTTGCAGGGGCTGGGCGATTGCAAAGAACAGGACAAAGGTGAGTGAGATAAGCTCCAGTTTCTAATATTGTGAGTCCCCACTTTCTGAGACCTACGTGATCCAGACTTTGTAAGGAGTAAGCTGAGTTACAGAGGCAGAAGGAGCAGGAGGTTATGTAAAATTTTAACTTTTCCTCTTCAGTTATAGCTAAATAAAAGCAAGGTTATTATACATTAATAATATAGAAAATTCAAAATGCCCATATGATAAAATACAATAAATATATTTTAAAAGTGGTATAAAATTACTGTATTGACCTAGGAGATATTTATTATATAATGTTAAGTGGTAGGTTTAAAATAATATGTACTGTGTATATAATGGTATATCTTTTATATATACAGTTATCTCTGTATTCTCATTACAGATAATTTTTATTCTTATTCCTTTCTTGATTTTTCTAAATTAAAACATAGAATCTTATTAATTAAAAAATGGTTTACTTTTTTTCAGATTGGAAAGATAATATATACTTATTGCAGAGCAACAACAAAAACAAAAAAACTTCAGCAAACATAGAAATGTATAAGGAATAAATTTATTGCATTCTTTCACTCAGAGATAACCACTGTTAATGCTTTAGGGTAGACCTTTATGAGCTTTTCTGTGTATATAACACTAGCAAGAGTTTTGTATACAAATGATTTTAGCACCTGGGTCTCAGACTGTTCTAAAAAGCTTCCTTAATTTCAGATAAAGAAACAGAGGCTTGGACAATTAAGAGTACTACTTTATTTGACTTCAGGTTTTACTAGGTATCTGTGGAAAGGAGCATGATGACCTTGAATTCCTAAGTTGGAGCAGTCAAAAGGGGAAAGCTCCACTGAGTTGGTAGACAAGGGAAGCTAAGGAAATAAGTGAAGTGTAGTGATAGTCACTCGGTTGTGTCTGACTTTGTGACTACAGAGACTGTAGCCCACCAGGCTCCTCTGTCCATGGAATTCTCCAAAGATAGACTTTATTTACTATTTTGATTATTTTGCCTAAGGTGAAAAATGGTCTCTGTGTAAAGAGGTGCCACTAAAGTGCACGGAATAACCATTCCCTTAAGTGCTGCTGCTGCTGCTAAGGCACTTCAGTCGTGCCCGACCCTGTGCGACCCCATAGACGGCAGCCCACCAGGCTCCCCATCCCTGGGATTCTCCAGGCAAGAACACTGGAGTGGGTTGCCATTTCCTTCTCCAATGCAGGAAAGTGAAAAGTGGAAGTGAAGTCGTTCAGTCATGTCCGATTCTCAGTGGCCCCATGGACTACAGCCCACCAGGCTCCTCCGTCCGTGGGATTTTCCAGGCAAAGTACTGAGTGGGTTGCCATTGCCTTCTCCTCTCTTAAGTGGGATGATATCAAATATCACACTTTGATATTTAAGTACTATGTTAATTAACACATGCAAATATTTTATCATAGATGGAACAAAGGCATTGTACCTAACAACTACTGAATAGCTTTCATGGGCCAAGTACTGTTATAAGTTTAACAGAGGTGGACCTTATGAGGCCTTCCCAAACAGGCCTTCCCCCACAGCCTCTGCTTTAGCTACTCTCTGAAGTACCTAGATAATAGTATTTGATGCACATTTCCTGAGTTGTTTTATCCAATGGAAAATGTTAAGTACTTGATGACCAGGAGCACATAGCCCCAGGCCTCCTGGGGCCCAAGGACTGATACTGTTAACCCCTATGACACTGCTCTGTTACCTTGCCATCAACCAATCAGAGGACTGTGCATGGGATGGATGATCACAAACCTTGTCCCCCTTCTCCCTCATCTGGCTTTTAAAAATGCCTATAGTTTTGGTCTTGAGTCACCTGTCTCCTCTCATGGCCCTTCTATAAAGCTTTCTCTGCTACAAACTCTGATATTTTGGTTTGTTTGACCTCTCTATGTGTCAGGCGCATGAACTTGGGCTAACATTAAGTGTTTTATCTATTAATATTATATAGATATTCCCTACAATCCAAAAATAGGGCATAGCAGTGAAATGTTTGCAAGCAAAAATGGCATAAAGTGAATCAATAATTACCTTAGGACATAACTTGCTAATGGATGCACAAATGATCTGAGATAAAACACAGATGCTCACAGTTACAGTTCACGGGTATGGAGGTCATATGCTAAGAACCTAAGTGTAGTCCTGGGAAGAAGCTTGGCAGTGCCACTTCTTGTTATTCAAGGATCCTGAAGCCTCTATAACAACTCACTGTAAAACAAATGCCAAACACTATTTTTGCTTTTCTCCTTTTTTTATATAAAAGCAAAAGTCTCCTTCGAATTTAAGTTAGCAAAACAGACACTAATATAAGTCTTTTTCTGTAAAGCAAACTTTCAATAAGCAAGGGACACTTGTAATTCTTTTACTCTTTAAAAAAATTCTATGAGTCATATATTATTATTTTCTCCAGTTTATAGTTGCAAAAAGTGAAGCCCAGAGAGCTTAATTAATATACCCAAAGTCATATTGCTAGAAATTACAAGACATAGTATTTGAAAGCTGTCAGTGTGAGTCTAGAGTTTCTTTCCCGTTTCAGGAATTGTGATGCTTGGTAAACTTCTATTTTTAGAATAAAACTATCATGCGCCAATGCAGTGATGAAAGCCAAGTTATCCAGTCATTAAAAAATAAATGATTGTATACAACATGTATTTAATGTGCTAATAAGGAATGTAAGTATGTTGAGAGGGATTTGATACCAAGTTTGGCCTTGCTCATTTTCTCTCCCAATCCTATGATGTATTTCTATTTCACTTTACAGGAACATTTCTGATCCAATTTCAGAAATTTGAAACCATGAACCAAGAAAATAATTCAGGAGTGACTGAATTTGTATTGCACAGTCTTTCAGGTTCTCGAGAGCTACAACTTTTCTATTTTGCATTTTTTACACTCTTCTATTTATCTATTGTGCTGGGGAACCTCCTCATAGTGCTCACAGTCTTCTCTGAACCTTCCCTACACACACCCATGTACTTTCTACTCAGTAACCTCTCCTTCATTGATGTGTGTCTGTCCACTTTTGCTACTCCCAAAATGATTGTTGACTTCCTCGTGGAGCACAAGACCATCTCCTTTGAAGGCTGCATGGCCCAGATATTCTTCCTGCACGTCTTTGCCGGTGGTGAGATGATGCTCCTTGTGGCCATGGCATATGATAGATACGTGGCCATATGTCGCCCCCTGCATTATGCCGCCATCATGAATGTGCGCAAGTGCGTAAGCCTCGTGGTGGGCTCCTGGCTCATTGGGGTTCTGCACTCGGTAAGTCAGTTGGTCTTCACAGTGAACCTCCCATTCTGTGGCCCCAACAGAGTGGACAGTTTTTTCTGTGACCTTCCCCTGGTTATCAAACTTGCCTGCACAGACCCCTTCACTCTTGAGGTCCTGATGCTCTCAGACAGCGGGCTAATGGCCACGTGCTCCTTTGTGCTCTTACTGGTCTCCTACACGGTCATCCTGCTCACCGTGCGGCGGCGTTCCTCAGCGGGCATGGCCAAGGCAAGGGCCACCCTGAGCGCCCACATCGCCGTAGTAACCCTCTTCTTCGGGCCCTGCATCTTCATTTATGCCTGGCCTTTTAGCAGTCTCCCAGTGGATAAGTTTCTCTCAATATTTTATACAGTTTTTACCCCTCTTTTAAATCCCTTGATCTACACCTTGAGAAATAAGGAAGTAATATCAGCAATGCAAAAACTAAGGCTCCGACAGGTGAGTTCCTAACGGTCTCCCAGTGCTCCTTTGTGACCACCAGCAGCCCATAATAATAGCCGGGTTAGTGTACCTTCTGTGAATTACTGTTATGTCTCAAATACCATAGGACACATTTTCTTCCTTTTCATATCTTTTGCTTATAGAACAGTAAACTAGCGATCTTAGATAACAGAAGAATAGGGCACCCTGTCTTTTGCTTGTGAAATGATTTTTTTAATTTCATGGCAAAATTATTTATAGTGTTGGGAAGGGCTGTATTTTTCCTATTACCCCTTGTGAGGTCTTGTGTATAAACTAGTAAAAAAATGGACACAAAGCAGATTAACAGGAGAAAAAGAAACACATTTTAATTCATCCACATGAAGCTCTTATAGAAATGAAACCTAATAAGAGGCCAAAGCAGGCAGCTTTTATACATTTTAGACAAAAAACAAACAAAAAACAACAAATTTATGAGGAATTGACAGGACAAAGAAAATTAGCATTTGGGTGCCCAGTTAGTGAAGAATCTAAGCAGAGTTTGCAGTTGAGATAGTAAAGTAAGGAAGTAACAAGGTTTGCTTCTGTAGGCTTCTTGGTCCAATTCACTGTCTTTGGTGATAAGGGTGTCCTTCTACCTCCAGATACAGAGGGTGCAACCCCTCATATAAGAGATTTCCTACTTTTAGCAGACAGAAATGTGGGTCAGTCAGAATGTCCTTCTTGCATTGGTCATTTCTTAAGTAACTTTAAGAATCAATATAGTAACTTTAATAATCAGTATGTCATTGAGGCACATTTTGAGGCAACCTACCATGGACACCAACAATAATATTAAAAGTCTTCTTTTTCTAAGGGAACCCTTGTAGATTATTGATGGAAATGCAAATTGGTGCAGTAAAAAGCAGTATTAAAAAAAAAACTAAAAATATATGGATGGACCTAGAGAATATTACAGTTAGTAATATAAGTTAGACACAGAAAAACAAATACACTATGATATCTCTTATGTGCATTATTTAAAAAATAATACAAATGAAGGCATATGGTAAAACAGAAACACACTCACAGATATAGAAAGCAAACTAGTGATTACCAGTGGGGAGAAGAAATGGGAGAGGGACCTGTTAGGGGTCTGGAATTAGATACAAATGTGAAAGTGAAAGTGAAGTCATTCAGTTGTGTCCGACTTTTTGTGACCCCATGGACTGTAGCCTACCAGGCTTCTCCATCCATGGAATTTTCCATACGAGTACTGGAGTGGGTTGCCATTTCCTTCTCCAGGGTGTCTTCCCAACCCAGGGATCCAACCCAGGTCTCCAGCATTGCAGGCTGCCTGAGCCACCAGGGAAGCCAAAAACACACAAATGATTGTGTATAAAATAGAGATGTAACAGGGATACATTGTATAGCACAGAGTATTATAGCCATTATCCTGTAATAACTTCTAATGGAATATAAACTGTAAAAATACTGAATCAGTATGCTGTACTCCTGAAGCTCGTATAATATTGTAAATCAACTATACGCCAATAAAAGTCTTCTTTTCCTAAAAAAAAGTGATTAAATTCAAGCTTCTTCCAATCTACTTGATAAATATGGAGATGTACAAAATACTAAAATTATGTATAATATGTAAATCATATTTGCAAGTTTTAGGATAGTAATTAATTTACCGTTATTTTCCAGTCATCTTTTTATCTGGTATCATTATTGTCATAAATTTTACAGATGAGGAAAACTTGACACAGTTCTCACCATTTTTATTTGACAGAATAAGTCCTGATTGTAGACTTCATTCCCTGTCTCTTCTTTCTTCATATATGTATACAAACACAAACAACTATATTCCTTGCTATTCAAGCTATTTTTATCTGAACTAAGGAACTAATTACACTGAGATAAATTTTTTGGCAGATTATTTCTTGCAATCTAAAGTCTAATTGCAAACTAACCAAACTTAGAGATCAAAGAGCACATAGGTTATGTTGCAGAACTCATCTAAACTCAGAAACCAAATAGATTGCATATTTACTTTAACGATGTTACAAATACTAAAATGTGACTCCACAAGTAATGTTTACATATTTCAGTGTATTAAATCGAAGTTCAGAATTGACACTTAAAGTTGGCGATTGAAAGAGCACATACAAAAATAGACATCTCTCCATATATAGAGGATTTTTTTCTAACAGTGTTAAATGTGTGACTTTGCTATATGTATTCTCCTCCCTATCTCCATGTCATGCCCTCTTAATTTACGTTGACCAATAAAACATACTTGAGAATACATATTTTAAGGCTCTTTAAAGGTATAAAAACATTATTTTGAATTTCCAAAGAAGGCTACATTTTCAAACTTAGATTTAATATTCAATTCTTACTCATAGTGTAACCTTCTTTCACCAGTTAGAAAACCAAGAGTGAGTGTCATACAAACTAATTTAGTTGAATACACTCATAATTGGCAAGAAGACGAAATGATTCAAGTAACTTTAACTTGTGACTTCTGGCCTTTGAAAGAAAGTCCATGACCAAAAGACAAATTATGCTTTTGATATATCATATATAGAAGAAATAGTTGTATGGAATAGGATTTAATGCCAATTATATTTTAAACAGCTTTAGACTCATTTTTCCTGCATAACTTTACCATTCTGTAAGGTTTGTTGATTCTTCTGTGAAACATAGACAAAATATAATAACCTAACATAGGACTGTGTAATACAACCATGGGAATGATAAAACAAAACATATATTCAATGATCACATAAAGTTTATAAATTGTATTTTTATATATCATCTCATTCCATCCTTGCAAAATATCTATGGATTAGAAAAAGATTATATCTCTATTGGCAACACTATTGAAACTTAAAAAATAATAAAAATACTTATGAGTTTTGGGTATTATTTAATAGAAATGAAGGACATCATGGTATCTGAAATAGTGGAAGTTTTGGGAGGGAGATGTTGATGGAAAGTGATGGTAGGTCATGAAAATGATGGGCAGTGCTTGGCTCTCAGGGGTAAATTTTGTTTGTGCAGGACTGTTTGGGTCTGGGAACTTCAGTGAAAGTATGGACTAGCAGAGAAAACTAAGTAGCACAAGGAAAAGACCAAAATATCTGTCTTCACTCTGAACTTATGGATATAAAAATGCTTCCTCTTGGAAATTACAATAGTGGGATTATCCACATATAAGTTTAGAGTTTAAATTTATATGCTGTGTATATTTTGAACGCAATTACCTGATAAAATCACATATGATATTGAGAACTCAGGGGCTTCCATGGTGGGCAGTGGTGAAGAATCTGCCTGCCAACGCAGGACACACAGGAGACATGAGTTCGATCCCTGGGTCAGGAAGATCCCCTGGAGGAGGAAGTGGCAACCTCCTCCAGTATTCTTCCTGAAGAATCCTATGGACAGAGGAGCCTGGTGGGCTACTGTTTATGGTGTGGCAAACAGTCGGACACAACTGAGCACAATACAGTACTAAGTATTGAGAACTCAAGGGACAATGAAGTTTGGGTGGCCTTTGGAAAAGCAAAAACAAAAACGTCTCTGAAGGATCACATGGATTTAAACACATGCAGTCCTGCTGCTGAGCATAGAAGAATTGATGCTTTTGAACTGTGGTGTTGGAGAAGACTCTTGAAGTCCCTTGGACTGCAAAGAGATCCAACCAGTCCATCCTTAGGGAGATCAGTCCTTGGTGTTCGTTGGAAGGACTGATGTTGAAGCTGAAACTCCAATACTTTGGCCACCTGATGTAAGAGCTGACTCACTGGAAAAGACCCTGATGCTGGGAAAGGTTGAGGGCAGGAGGAGAAGGGGACGACAGAAGATGAGATGGTTGGATGGCATCACTGACTCAATGGACTTGGGTTTGGGTGGACTCCAGGAATTGGTGATGGACAGGGAGGCCTGGCGTGCTGTGGTTCATGGGGTTGCAAAGAGTCAGACACGACTGAGTGACTGAACTGAATTGAAGTCCTGTTGAGTTTGAGTTCACAGTCAAATTCACAAAACCCGAGGAACCTATCCCCAGTGAACAAGAGTCAACAGACACAATGTATTAACCTCCTGCTTCCCCCTCAAATCACTAGTAAATCTTAGATATATAAGAAATATGTTCAAAAATGACTAAATATATATAGCAAATAAAAAGGAGAAAATATTACCATCATAAAGTAAAAGCAGGTGACTTCTGCCTAGGATAAAAAGAGTAGACATAATTTTCCATATTCCTCCTGCTAAATACAATTGTAATAGTGGACATAATCTATAAAAGAAACATTATAAGAAGGGAGACTGGATAGGGACCTAGGGAATGACATGATATAACTTAAAAAGACAACAACTCAGACACTCTAATTAGAAAAGACAAAAAAAAAAAAGAAAAATCCTAACAAAATCTTGTTCTCTCAAGCTGAAGAACCAAGAAGGCAGCAGCTGGCAAGACAGAAAACTTCCACAATAGTTTCTCTACTCCAGCCAAACACCATACCAAAAAATCTTTCATCCCACTTTATACTAGCAAAGGCCAATGGATAGCTTAGACTCCTATTCCTGGCCAAAGTGTAAAAATGTACCAAATCCCCCACCTCCTGAGATGGTGTCAGAGGAGGGCATGTAGGGAGCCAGAGCTCTCATCTTTGTCAGACTATAATCAGTTCCTCCTCCCTTGGTGTAAGTGGGTAGCAGCATCAGCCTCCAATCCCTCCCAGTCAGGTAGCTTTGAAGAAGCCCTCGGGAGGAGCCAGAACTCTCTCCCACCCAGCAATGACTAGAAGCTCCTCATTATCCTTGGGTGCTGAGAAAAACTGGACTTGTACCCCCACTGGACCTGAGAAGACATTGTTCCCCTGTCCTCATTTTTTTTTTTTTTCCTCCCTGCCAAAAAAAAATGTGGGTTGTGTCTCTCTTATCATCAAAGATGTCATGCTCATCACATGATTTTTATTATGCTTTTATTTTACTAACCATAGAAGAAATGGGTACTAGCTTTTAGGTAAAGAATAAGGCCCAGTGATTCACCATCATTCCCATATACAAATAGAGAAACAGATTCCGGAACTGTGTTTTACCTAAAAGAATATGGCTGGTTAGCCCCTAAGTTCAAATATCTCTCCAGGCATGTAGGCAACTAGTGAGGTTGGGTTCTCTGAAGAGTTAAAAGCCAAGTAGAGTGAGGGGGCAAAATAAAGAGAAGACTGGTCTCCCTTTAAGCTAAGGATAAACGGAGGCTAAACTTGTGGAAAATATGTGGAAACCCATCCGACAAGGAATATACATATTTATGATTCCAATTCCTTCAAGTCTTTGCTCAAATGGAATGTATAACAGGTACCTGTCAAAGCAATTTTTAAAGAAGTGAGCTAAACAGACCGGTTTAAATAAGGTTAGTGAGGTTTGTTATGTAGATTCCTTGGTGTCATCTCAGCTGTTAAGGATCTAGAGTTGTCTCTGATTATCTTCTGACCTTCCTGGTAGAAAGGAGAAGGGAACACCCATACAAATGTATGTCCTGGTTTTAGGCAGATTGGGAGGACAGAGAGCTTTACTTATATCTGCTTCTTCTCAATTGTCCTGAGATTAAAATGATTCTTAAGCCAAAGTGGCATATTTCAGGGTGGCATATTTTGCTACCTTTCACAGTGCTTTATTACTAATAAAGATGAAGGAAATATAGCAAAACATTAAAATATGGCAAAATTGAACACTATACAGAGACATTTAACAGTTCTCTTTGAGTATACTTGAAATGTTAAAGTAGTTTTACAGCAGGGTAAACTGAGGCTCAGAGTTAAATGATTTACCTAATAACTTATTCTTCATTATTAATAGAGTTGGGAACAAGAATCTACCTCCTTTAAGTTCTTATTCTGTGTCCTTTCCTCTGTATACTGCCCAAGGGCTGAAAGACCCTCCCTTTTCCTCCTATGATTCTATGGCCCTCATTGTAATTGTCAACAATGTGGGATGCTATTTACTTTGTTCCAAGGGGAATATGTAGTGGAAAGTATTAATAATACCCATTGGAAGATGAACCTTTGCTATCTATTGCTAAATCTCCAAAGCTTCAGTTGGTCACTTAGAGAAAACCATGCACTATTCCAATTTGACAGGAGAAAAAGGCATCTATAAGTATAACTAGGTGGAAAAAGTTAATCCCACAGTAGAGAACTGAAGAGTTCAATTTACATCTCTGATATGTCTTATATCAGGTAGGTTATATCTAATGAAAATGTACATTAAAAATAGATTGTGTCCAGGTACATTTTGCATTATTACATTGTGCCTCAAAGAGAATCCACAGATGGGAGGAAAATGTATTAGAAGTAAAAGAAAATAAGTCAAGATGAGAATGTTCGTGTGTTTTAGCAGGTTTGGAAGAATTTGTGAGAAATTATGTAAGAAGGTGCGGTATTCTTAGGCAGATTATGACAAACTCCAATTGTACTTAAAAGAATCCATTATGCTATGCTTACCTAGCACCTGAATAAATAAACATGAAAATCAAGGCTATATATTTCTTTGTGGTTACTGGCCTATGAAGTAAAACTATAAAAAAATCATGGAAATGTTAATACCAAATTCAGCTTATAGTTTTGTGGTTGTATATCTTTGCATGAATGATTTACTTTACACTCTGTAAAAGTGGATCAGACAAGATTTATTTAAACCTATAGAAATACAGTGCAAATTTCTTGTTAAGATTCTCATTATTTTTTTATCATTTTTTAAAAGCTTGGTAAACAGACTGTTGTTTATATCCAACACAAAAAATAAATAATTTTCTCTATGCTGCAATTCAAATGGATTATTTTATTCCCTTTGAATTTGTTGGTTTGATTATGGGCAGTGGTTTTAATGACTCAAGTATGAACTTGCATTATTAATAAGATGAAATATTTTTGTTCCACGTGGAGATGAAGTTTATGTAGGCACTTTATGGTTTGCAGACAATTTACTGGGAAGGCCTCTGTGCACAGGAAGATTAGAAGATAGAAATACTAAGTAGAATGATAGATATGAGGTGAAATATATTTCAGTTAGCACTAAATGCATTTAGGTAAAATCTATTTCAGGAGAAATATCTGTACTCTATCCTGTGAGTTGCACATAAGATGCACAAGTATTCAGGCATCCCTCCATGTGGTAGGGAAATGTGAGCTACCCACAAACTCTTACCCTAAAAGAGCGCACAATATACATGCAAGTAAAGCACCTCAGCAAAACCAGGGGTGAGACGTGTCAGCTTCAGCTCCGTGGAGACTGAGGAGACGACACTTGCTCTGGAATAGACCATCTATCTGTGAAAGACAGGGGAAAATGAACAGGTAGTGTTTACCAGCTACATAAATGATTGAGTGTGTCTTTTAGAGAGCAGGGTAGATAAAACCAGATCAACCATGTATACTTACTTGCTTGTCAAGGTAAAGAATTTAGAATTTATTTATTTTTTCACTTTAAGGAGTAATGAGATGTTACAAGTGGAAGAGTGGGGAAAAAGTAAGATTTATGACCTGGAAGAATAAAAGTGATAGTTACACAATGAAAAATCCTGAAAGGGGAAAAGAGTTGAATTGAGGAGAAAAGTTGTGAGCCAGAAATTACCTCATTCTCTTAATTTATACACATTGCGCTGTGTGCTCAGTTGCTCAGTCAAGTCCAACTCTGTGACCCTATGGATCATAGGCCGCCAGGCTCCTCTGTCCATGGGGTTTCCCAGGCAAGCTTATTGGACTGGGTTGTGATTTCCTTCTCCAGGGTATCTTCCCAACCCAGGGATTAAGCCTACATCTCCTGCATTGGCAGGCAGGTTCTTTACCAGTAGCCACCAGGGAAGCGCATATAATGGAATATTACTCAGTTGTCCAGGGAATCTTCCTGACCCAGGGATCAAACCCGTGTCTCATGTCTCATGCATTGGCAGGCAGGTTCTTTACCACTAGCACCACCTGGGAACCCCTTTATACACATTGTATTCATACAATAAACATTTTCACTAGGTAGAGTTCATCATTTTATGTAATAAGTTCATAAACTTGAGCAAGAAAACTTTAGAGATGGGGAAACAGAAAGAAAGTGATTCCACATGGAAAAGATAATAAAATAATGTATGGTATATTTCAGAATACTGTCAATTACATACTGTTATAAACATTGTTGTCACTAATACATGCATTTAATTTTTAATTTTTTAGAGGGATTCTCTTAATAGATTCCAAAAGTCTACAATAATGTATATATAAAACGTGGATAAGTTGAAATGTTTCTCTGAACATTCTTCCAATAAAAATATAGGAAATTATTTTCTACTTGAGGGCTTCCCTGTGTGGATTGAGATTGCGTCTGTATCTAAATGAGCATTGATCAAAAAGTATAGAGTTTCAGATATGTAAGATGAATAAATTCTGGAGGTCTAATGTATAGCATGGTGACTATAGTTAGTAGTTATGTATTATATATTTAAAATTTGCTGAGAGACTAGATTTTAATTGTTTTACAGCTGAAAAGATAACTATGTGGGATAATGGACATGTTAATATTAGTTTGATTGTGGTAATAATTTCACAGTGTATACATGTACCAAAATATCACACTGTATACCTTAAATATGTTTTACTCATCAGTTATTACTCTATTGAGCTGGGGATGGTGGGATTGAGAGTCTAGGACAGTATCCCAGGGACAGAGTGAGACTTTAGCTTCTTGTATGAACACATATATGCTCTTACTTGGGGGTAAGATCACTTCTCACTCTAAGGCTCATTACTATAACTGTGATCAATGGTTAATTGTGAGAACAAATACAGTTATAAATAGAGCTTCCTGAAAGCTTTTTTTTCAGTCCAATGGAATTGGATTTATATAGCAGGGTTATAGTATTACAGGGGTGAAATGAGACGGAAGTTTGAAATAATTCTCAGGATTATCTGATTCCAAATAAAATATATTTAAAGGCGCATGGGACATTTATAATTCAATTATTTTTTCTCTATGCTGAAACAACTAGTCTTTAATTATGAAGATGTCTTAATAATCTCATGGAAAAAAAAATAATCTCATGGAGAACACTAAGCAAGGGGATCATAAATTATTCTAATTTTGATAGGCAAACATAATGGAAAATTTAGGTTTTGTTTTTAAATTATTAAGGAAAGATGAGTTTTAGATAATTAAGATAAAGTTATAATATGCATCTTAAGAAATCATACAAAAGAGTAATTGACAGTCTAGGTTGCAACTATAGACCTGGAAAATATATATTCAACAATATCTCCTTAGGAGGAACTGTTTAAATTGTTATTATTCTTGCGATAGCAGTAAAGTTTTGTTTACATTGTGATCATGATGTTAGGTCATGAATGAGCTTGTTTACAACTGTATGAAAGATTATTAAGACTATCCCAAAACTCAAGGGGTTCTAATGAGACTGGTAAAATTATCTGGACATTCTCATAAGCTCCTTCTGACTCTTCAGATATATTATCATGGTCTCTTCAAAATTTTTCATTCAGCAAATATGCATTATATCTGGTATCTCAGAATCCTTTGCATTAAAAGTGTTATAGTTTGTAATTTTGATTCCTCTGATTCCCCTTCCTCAGGATTGTTTCAGAGCAAGTCTGCAGCCTGGATCCATGGATAAGGTCAATTCATCGGTGGTGTCTGAGTTTGTATTGCTGGGACTCTCTAGTTCTCAGGAGCTCCAGCGTTTCTTTTTTGTTTTCTTCTCTGTGTTATATGTGGTCACTGTGCTGGGAAACCTTCTCATTATCCTCACAGTAACTTCTGACAACAGCCTGCACTCTCCCATGTACTTTCTCTTGGGAAACCTTTCCTTTGTGGACATCTGTCAGGCTTCCTTTGCTACTCCTAAGATGATTGCTGATTTTCTGAGTGAACAGAAGACCATCTCCTTCAGTGGCTGCATAGCTCAGATTTCCTTCATTCACCTTTTCACTGGTGGGGAGATGATGCTACTTGTCTCCATGGCCTATGACAGATACGTAGCCATATGCAAACCCCTGCACTATGTCGGCATCATGAGCCGAAGGATGTGCACTCTTCTGGTAATGATCTCCTGGGCAGTGGGCTTGGTGCACACACTAAGCCAGTTGTCATTCACTGTGAATCTGCCTTTCTGTGGGCCCAATGTAGTAGACAGCTTTTTTTGTGACCTCCCTCGAGTGACCAAACTTGCCTGCCTGGACTCTTACATCATTGAAATACTAATTGTAGTCAATAGTGGAATCCTCTCCTTAAGCACTTTCTCACTCTTGGTCAGCTCTTATATCATTATTTTCATCACTGTCTGGTTTAAGTCTTCTGCTGCAATGGCCAAAGCATTTTCTACTCTGGCTGCCCATATTACTGTAGTCATATTATTCTTTGGACCTTGCATATTTATCTACGTGTGGCCCTTTACCACCTACCCTGTGGATAAAGTTCTTGCCATATTTTATACAATTTTCACCCCCATTCTAAACCCCATTATTTATACATTAAGGAACAGAGATATGAAGACTGCCATGAGGAAAATTATGATCCATTATCTGAGGCCCAAGAAAATTTCTGAAATGCCAGTAATAGTGAGGAATTCCCTTTATTAGATCAAATTCATTCAAGTTCCACAAATCAATAGTCTGTTTATAAATATTTTCAACATGCTTGCATGGTATATCTTAACTGTGGTGAAAGTAATGAAGAAGATGATTTAGAGAATATTCAGTGGATATTAAGTTTTTCCCAGAGGCTGGGAAAAAAGAAAGAGTAGCTGATTCCTTGGTGGGGATAACTTTAGACATTTGAAAAAATCTTATGAGTTTCCCAATTTACATGCCTAAAAATCAATATAGGCAAATAGTGTTTAAGAATCTGAAACTGAATTTTCCCAACCAGAGGATAGCAGCTTCACTAATTTAAGATAAGTGCATAAAATTAAGTGAAGATTCTTTGGTTATGAGACTTCTCCTCCAATATCAATTATGCCTATCCCATATTATTTTCCAATAATTAACAGTGCTTTAAAATATGGAACTAAATATAATTGGAAGTTTACTTTTCAAATATTTAGTGGGCTTTCTCTGATCAGTTAAGGAAATGCCAGTTTCCTCTGAAATTACGAGTTGTAGAAGAGAGGAGAGTCTTTAAAGCTGACCAATTCAACACTGACTTTTCAGTCTGTTCTATAAGGAGCCGTGCAGCACTCCTTGTATGTGGGCCAAATACAAAGTTCTTTGTTATAATGATCAATGTTAAACATACATCCTGGTTAGCAATCAGGACCCCACAAACGGATCTCTACCCTGGACTCTGGGGACAGTTAGGGAAATTATCACTGTTGATTAGACCTTCTAAGTTTACTTTCCCAAATCTCTCAATTCATATAAGACAAATAGATTATGTAAATATTAGTCTTTCTTTTATACTAAGGATGAAAACTCTAATTTTGTACTTTATTGCTTGCCTTATTTATTTATTGTTGCACTTTACTGTTCAGCTATACATTGTAATGTGAAGACAGTTGGTTTTTAGTTTGGGTGAGTTGATTTGGTAGAGTAATTTTTGACATTGAAATCTATATGCCATATATAATATTGAATTAATCTTAAATTTGTATCTTAATGGACTTCTTGAAATAAAATGCTAAACATTAAGAAATGGTGTCTGAATTCCCAGAGCTAATTTCACAGAAGAAGAAATGTTCGTGTCAGAGGACTCCAAATTTTGAATTTTCCCACATGGCCTCACTTACATTGTATGCAAGTGAACAAAGTATCTTTACCCTCTCCTTGAGAGGGTCTCTCTCAAGGAGATATAAAGTGCTATCTATATCTCAACCAAGTTTTTTCAAAGAATGTCTGGAAAGCCAGCAATTTTTCCTATAGTAGAGAAAAACACATTTTGTTCTTAATTCTTTATGTAATCTCTTTATGAGCTGCACATTCAAGGTCCTACCTTTAAATGGTGAAGTTGACAACTTTCTTAGCAGTAGACACAATTTCAGATAAGTTAGAAGAATTTCCAGCCAATGTGTGTCAAGAAAAAGAGCAATGGTCACAATTATGTCTGGTGTTTCCTTTCATCAAAAAAGGTAATAAGAAAAGTTAGAAGAAAATTACAGGTATTCCTTTAATAAAAAGTATATTTTTCCTTCCTAAAGGAAACCAAGTGCAACCCACTCCAGTATTCTTGCCTGGAGAATCCCATGGACAGAGAAGCTTGGCAGGCTACAGTCCATGGGGTTGCAAAGAGTTGGACCCTACTGGAACGACTTAGCACACACATATTTTTTCCTTAGCGCATTTCCTTTTTTTTTTCCCAACAATATGTGTATTTTTGATGTGAGCCATTTTTAACATTTTTTTAAAATGCCAGGAAGTCCCTCCTTTGTCCATTTCTTGACAAAGAAGCTATATCAGTTAACAGGAGAAAAATCAAACAAAATTTAATAACATACATACATGTGAGAGAACTGGAAAACTGGGTAACTCACCAAAATGGCTAAAACCGTCACCTAAATACTGCCTGCAGCTAAAGAGAAAAGAGGATGTTGGGGATAGAGGTATGGTGAGAGGAAGGCAATTTACATGGAAATACAAAAGCAAATGTTTGGTAAACGAATATTTGCTGAGCTGTGCAGAGACAATGGGACACTGAGAAGAATCTTAACAAACAGACTCTGCTATGTTCCTCCCTGCTATACACCTAGTTCATATTATAGTTATCAAGGTGATAGTGTGTTGTGCTGTCACTTCAGTCGTGTCTGACTTTGCAACCCTATGAACTCTAGCCCACCAGGCTCCTCTGTCCATGGGATTCTCCAGGCAAGAATACTGGAGTGGGTTGCTGTGCCCTTCTCCAGGGGATCTTCCCAACCCAGGGATGGGACCCATCCTTCCCAACCCAGGGATGGAAACGTGTCTCCTGCATTGGCAGGCGGGTTATTTACCACCAGCACCACCTGGGAAGCCCATCAAGGTAATAGCTCCCTTCCTAAAACATATCCTGTCTACATTCTTTAGGCAGTTAAAGGGAAAATCAAAGTTTCTTCCTGAGTCTTTGCATCTTACTTGTCTTCATCTCAAAATAATTCTCATGCCAAAGAAATATTTTGGGATAGCAAATTGTGCTTCCCTGCAGCTATTTTAATGATAATCATTTTTTCTTTTCCTACAAGCAAAAGAAACTAATTCTGACCATTCAAAGCACAAAGTTACTATTACAAGAAGTTAGTATAAAGAAAAAAAATGCTGCCTTTTGTATCAGCTCTAAAAGGATCAAACCCTTAACCACTGCATTCACCTACCAACAGTGCACCTGAGAGGAATTCAGAATGGAGAAAAACTGGTAGCACTCTATGCTTTGGATACCTACCTCTAGAAAGTCAAGATAATAGATAATTGTCTATTAGATAATTGCCCTTTGAAGGACAATTTTCAATGACCTCAGATTCTTGTATTTTTCTATACATAGAGAAGCACTAAAAGCATTAATTTGATATGTCTGTTCCTTTGGAATTAGCAGTAATCTGCTATTTAGTTTGACTACATGTTTTTCTCAGCAAAAAAATTTGTATCCTGGCTCCTCCCTCACCTCTTCAAACAGTTCCTCAGAGCTCTTTGAGAGACTGTCTCCTGGGCTGTTCTCCAGGCTTTTCTGGTAGCTCCGATGGTAAAGAATCCACCTGCATTGCCGGAGCCTGCAGTTCGATTCCTGGGTTGGGAAGATCCCCTGGAGGAGCGCATGGCAACCCACTCCAGTATTCTTCACTGGAGAATCCCCGTGGACAGAGGTGCCTGGCGGGCTACAGTCCATGGGGTTGCAAAGAGTTGGACACTACTGAGCAACTAATCAAAGCACTCCTGGGCTGCAGTCTTCAGTAAGGCCCCTGAATAAAATTTAAATCACAACTTCTATGTTGTGCATTTTAACATCAGTCAATGTGTGTCCATATATATGTTTGGTTTGTAGAAATGTGCACACGATAATTTTACCAATCTTATGTTTTCCTTGTCAAGTTTTTAATCTTACACATGTTCATCTATAAAAATAATGTAATAATTTTAATCATTGAATACATTCCACCACACTAAAATATTGTATTTCTTTACTCTCAAATTTATGGACTTGGGTTGTTTCCAGTATCGATCTCTTTCAGTCAATGCTGTAATACTTGCCATTGTTCTTGTGTCCTTAGGTAAGTACACATTTTACTCAAGTGTGATTACACACACACATTTAACATATACACATGCAAAGTGATAGGCGAAATCTGTTTTAATCTCTCTCTTTAAAGATGGCCATTTAAAACTTACATCTACATCACAACCTTTGGAAATCTAGACAATGTATTATATAAAATATAGTTGAAAAGACTTGTCCACTAAAATATATAGTCACAAACTGAAAGTTGAGAATTATTTTATTTGGTGGGAATGTTTAGGACTCCAAGCCTGAGAAACAGCATCTCAGTAGCTCTGAGAAAACCTCCAAAGAGGCAAGAGAGGTAATCAGGCTATATACAAGTTTGTGACAAAGTGGGTAAGCAGTCTGAACATCAAAGACTATCGTAAGTAGTAAGGAAAACCAGATATCATGGGAAGATGCAAGGCTCGGGCTCACTGAATTCATTCCTTTCATATGCATCTCAGCTATCTAGGGCCAAAACCCATTTCTACATTGTTTACATCCTTAATTCCTTGTTCACCATATGGAGTGGCAGGTGTGGCAGATGGCTATTTCTTGCAACCCCCAGCTCTTCAGCAATTGCCATGGGGGATAGGGTGGTGGCATCTGCTGGATCGCAGGCATTCTGCTCTGTTTTGGGGCCCTCATTCACATTTGGAGGCCAGAAATCGCAGATGACTCGACATTTCTTGTGTATTGATATGGCAGGAGATATTTTCATTTCACAGGCAGTTGAAATATTTTGGCGGGGGGAATAGATTTTTCATGTAGAAGATATGAGTGTGCCTTAAAATATTTGAAGAGACATTATGTTTAAGTGGGAGTAGGCTTTCTTTATTAAACTACAGATGGTAAACTAGTTAAGCACTCTAACAATAGACTAAGCTGTCCTGTGAAATAGTGGGCTCCTTGTGATTGGAGGAAACCACTCTGAGGCTAGGTGATCGATTGTAAGGCAGTTTGACTGTTTTCTTGGGCTCCATAATCACTGCAGATGGTGACTGCCATGAAATTAAAAGATGCTTGCTCCTTGGAATAAAGCTATGACCAACCTAGACAACATATTAAAACCTTTGCTGACAAAGGTCCGTATAGCCAAAGCTATGGTTTTCCCAGTAGTCATGTATAGATGTGATAGTTGGACCATAAAGAAAACTGAGTGCCGAAGAATTGATGCTTTTGAACTGTGATGTTGGAGAAAACTCTAAACTTAGAGTCTCTCTTGGACAGCAAAGAGATCAAACCAGTCAATGCTAAAGGAAATCAGTCCTGAATACTCATTGGAAAGACTGATGCTGAAGCTGAAACTCCAATACTTTGGCCACCTGATGTGAAGAACTGTCTCACTGGAAAAAGATCCTGATCCCTGATTCTGGGAAAGACTGAAGGCAGGAAGAGAAGGGGACTATAGAGAATGAGATGGTTGGATGGCATCACCGACTTGACGGACCTGAGTTTGAACAGGCTCCAGGAGTTTGTGATGGACAGGGAAGCCAGGCGTGCTGCAGTTCACCGGGTCGCAGAGAGTCAGACATGACTGAGTGACTGAACTGAACTGGACTGATGATTGTTTTACTGACAGAAAGTTAGGAATTGAAAAATTACTTTGCTGACTAGGAATCAGTGATAAAAAATCTTTTGCTTTCATATACACCAACTAGTTGGTAACAAACTTTTCCCCTTTCTTTTCCATTCCTGGAAAAATTATTTTGTAAAACTTAATTACTCCCACTGTTGGATGACATCAGTTCTCTAAAGGGTGATTTCTCACTTCCCCAAAGAAATGGGTTTCCTGGATTGAGGATGGAAAGCTTTATATTGCGTTACCTTAGATATTGTAATTGTATAGTCCAGGACAAGAGGAGCAGAGCCCTCACTACTTCAGGACAAGAACTGAGGGGTATGCTTTTGCACAGCTCAGTTCAGGACAAGCTAAAATGCATCAAGTCAAGAGTATGTTGCAAATATTTTTAATATGAAGGGCAGCCAAGTTGATAATACTAGTATCAATATTTGATAAACAAAAGAAAATATGATATAGCCATTACCTGTCCCTTATATGCCATTTTTTTATGCTTTCTATTCAGAAGATAATTGGCCATTTGTTAAAACAATTATTACTAACATAATTTGCCTAGAATGAAGAAGGGGTGGCTATATAATGGCCAATAAGGGTATGCTTTACTGTTTTTGCTTTGCTGTTAGGCTTACAGGTAATCAGCTATTGTAAGACAAAATAATGAAAACAAAATTATGCATGCGTATGGTTTTGGAGATCTATTGACATAATTTAGAGATGGCTATGGATGTAACGTCAACTTCTGTGTCTCAAACTTGGTCTTACACCAAGAATGAGGAAATTATCCTATAGTGTACTTTGCATTCTGAAAGCATTTCTTCTGACATACATTGACAATGAAAATGTGTATGATTCATTAATAACTTTCTGGTGCTCTGTGCCTAGCCCAAGGAATTCTGAGTGACTTTTATAAACTCCACATATTTCTATAACATAACTGCCTCTGAACCTAGAATTTTAGAGATGAAAATAGCCTTGGAAATACTCTAGTTCTACCTTCTAGTGTCAGTCAGACAGCTGAAAAGTGACAAAAGTTAGTTGTTCCTTTTTTACTAATGGGTACTACCTAAGATATTAAGAAGAAAATGAGATATAACATTGACCTTAGTCTATTCTACCTGGATTAAGAAATCATAGGAAACTAGGGTGGAGAAGATTTTGTAGTTGTTTCCTGTATTTTGAAAAATGAAATGACAAATTTTATCATCTATGAGATACTTTGTAGAAAATTTGGATATTTTCAGAAAAACTTTTTTAAAAGATGAGACGATCTTTAAAAATTGAATAAATACCACTAACTACAGGTTATTAACCATTATGCTTTCTCTTCCTCCTCTTCCGTCTTCTTTCCTCCTTCTCCTCTTCTGCTCCCCTTGTCTTCTCTTCCTCCTAATTATTTTCTTCTTATCTTCATCTATCTCTCTCTCCCTTTCTCCCTCTCTCTCTTTAATGTTATTCCACTAAATTATCATGATATTTGTCAGGCTTTATCTAGGAGACTGAAAATTATATGAAGTCCCTCATGGCCTCAAATTTTATATGTTTAAAATTAATAACTGTAGCTTTGTAGGCTCATTTTAATTTTAAAAATGGAATTTCTTTCCTTTCCAATGTTTGTTTGTCTCCTCTGTATTGCTCATGTAAATACATGATCAGAAAAGCCAACACTGGCCCAAATCTTCCACACGGAGATGAGAATCGCATAATGGAAGTTTGTAATGAGGTCAGTTCATGCCTTTTTAATCCGTTTCTATTCTTGAATAACTTACGTTTCTGATTCCCCTTAAAACTAGAGATTGTAACTCAAATGCACTGAGTGAAGTCCTTGAAAGGGTAGGTTTTAGTGCCTCAACAATCAGGTTATAATCACATAAATTAAAGCTTTTAACAGTTTAAATATTTTTAATTGGTTAATTTATGGTTACTGTTCAGTTTTGCTTTTAAGCTTTTAAATATCTGTTGTATTAGTTATATCTTTCACTGAAGAATACAGGGTATAGAACTTCAGTCAGTATAGTGACAAATTAATACCTATTTGTTGTATTGGGTACACAGGGCTAAAGCCAAAAATGTCTCCTGATCCACAAGAGGTTGTGCAGGGTTTTCTTCTGGGATCAAGTGGCCACATGGTGCCCAATGTATTAAGACAAAATGTCAAAAAACAATTTAGAGGCAATTAACACATTACTTAAACTTTCTCTTTTGAAAATCTGTGTTCAAAATGCACCACATGTTGTTATATAAAATATTTCCAAAAGAACAGACAGATTTTGATAAATCCAGGTGTGTCAGGCATGTTTGGGAAGAGACAAAAGGCAGAGTCGGAAGAGATTGAAGACACATAGGTGACTCATTCACCGTTGGTCTTTATGTAACAGAAGGTGAACTCAGATTAACTATTGTTCAAAGGATGAAAGGAATGTTCTTGATTTTCACAGAAACTTTCAGAGTATTACCATTGCCTCTTCTTTCAACATTGTCACAAATTGCTTCTATTAAGCTTCCTAAAGCACTGTCAAACACTTTATGATTCTCAGTTTCGAGAACATTAATGTAATCCACTGGCGTTACATTCAAGGCTAATTGCACCCATGATTTGCTCTTAACCTACCACTCCCAGCTTCATTTTTACTGTTCCTTAAGCACACCCTCCTCCAGCCAAGCCACTGAACTCATGGCTCTCTGAGTATGTCTTTCATGTTTTCACCTTTGTAGCTTTAGTCCTGCTATTCCCCACGCTTAAAATAGCTGTTTCCTAGCCAGTTTTGACTAGCAAATTATAAGCTTTTAAATAGTTTTAGCTAAAATGATATATATCCCATGATATGTTACCACTTTGGCATAGTTTATTCATTTTGCTAATATCTATGGTATTCTTTTATCAGTTATTGTTTTCTTGTTTCTGATTTTATATTTTCATTTTTAAAATGAATATCTTATCTCTCTATGATAGGGTCCATACCCAATTATCTTTATTTCTCACTTCTACTTTCCATAGCAGTCATAGACGTTAAATACTAGTTTATTGACTATTTACATAGTCTCATTAAATTAACTTTTAATTGAAAACTTATCATATTTCTTTTGTATATATACTAGATACAGTGTCAATCACAGTGACATTTTCCTGATTTTCTTTTACTTAGGTAACAGTAGATTGGATACATGGCTCACACAAATGAATCAATGGTATCTGAGTTTGTGCTTCTGGGACTCTCTAATTCTTGGGAACTTCAGCTTTTCTTTTTCGCCATCTTCTCAATAGTGTATGTGACATCAGTTCTGGGCAACATCATGATTATTGTTATTGTTTCCTCTGACTCCCATTTGAACTCTCCTATGTACTTCCTGCTCAGTAACCTTTCTTTCATTGACATCTGCCAATCTAACTTTGCCACTCCCAAGATGCTTGTGGACTTTTTTGTGGAGCACAAAACTATCTCCTTTGAGGGTTGCATGGCCCAAATATTCCTTCTTCACAGTTTCGTTGGGAGTGAGATGATGTTGCTTGTAGCTATGGCATATGACAGATTTATAGCCATTTGTAAGCCTCTACGCTATAGCACAATTATGAATCGAAGACTATGTATAATTTTTGTGTTTATTTCCTGGGCTGTGGGTATTCTTCATTCTGTGAGCCACTTGGCTTTTACAGTGGATCTGCCATTCTGTGGCCCTAATGAGGTAGACAGCTTCTTTTGTGACCTTCCCCTGGTGATAGAGTTGGCTTGCATGGATACTTACGAGATGGAAATTATGACCCTAACTAACAGTGGCCTGATATCACTGAGCTGTTTTCTGGCTTTAATTATTTCCTACACTGTCATTTTGATAACTGTCCGTCAGCGCTCTTCCAGTGGATCATCAAAGGCACTTTCTACATTAACTGCTCATATCACAGTGGTGATTCTTTTCTTTGGGCCTTGCATTTATTTTTATATATGGCCTTTTAGCAGACTTTCTCTGGATAAGTTCCTTTCTGTGTTCTACACTGTTTGTACACCCCTGTTGAACCCCATCATCTACTCTCTGAGGAATGAAGATGTTAAATCAGCCATGAGAAAATTGAGAAACCATCATGTGAGCTTCTGGTAAAACTAGGGAACACCATGAAGGAACAAAAATATGCAATGGAAATGAAGAGCCCCTACTGGATCACAGCATCAAGCCAATTATTTTTGCTAATGACAGGGGTTATTGAATTACAGAATTGGATTTTTCTCCCAACTGCAAGGGAATTACATAAAACCAGTTCCTGGTTTGCTATTTAATTTTAACCAGTTTTTCATAGTTTATAATTCTAAAGTACAAATTCTCTTTAAAATATTTAGTAACCTTTTAAAATATTTTTTACATAATTTAGAGATTCTATTCTACATAAAATCTATTTATGTTACTAAGTTTGTGATTCTCTTCAATTGAACTTGTGTGATTTTTATGCCTTGCAATCAAAACATTCAAGTAAATTATGTTTCTGTTAGCCTCTATCAACTTATTTAGAACATTTTTTTCTATAAATTGACATAGTAGAAAAATATTGTTTTAAAACATAGATTTCACCTCACTTATATACATTTGTTGCATGTTTGTTAGCTTGTCTTTTCCTCATGTATTGAAAATTTTTGGATATTTATAGTTTTTCCTATCTGCTGCTATGTCCCAATAAAATTTTTCTGTTTTTCCTAGATTATTTGATACTCATTTCTATTCATTACAAAATGTTTTCTAGATATTTGCTGCTAACTGCAGCATACATATCTATTTCCCTAGTCTACTTATTTTTAAGTAGAAAAAGTTAGTTATCATGAATTCTACATTAGTCATAAAAAATTGCAAATATCTTTGAAATTGTCTGCAAATACATCAGGTATAGAATATTTAAATTCACAGAAAAAGTCAATTCGATATGTACCTAAACACATACAAATGCACAAAAATGACAAATTTTTTTTGCAACTGAGGATCAAGTCTGAGATCTTTTCTTTTGTATTTCTTGGAAAACAGAAGAAAGAATGTAAAATTCTTGTACCTGTAATAATGCTTTGCAGGCATGCTAAGTTGCTTCAGTCATGTCCAACTCTTTGCGATACAATGGACTGTGGCCTGCCAGGCTCCTCTGTCCATGGGACTCTCCAGGCAAGAATATTGGAGTGGGCTGCCATGCCCTTCTCCAGGGAATCTTCCTGACCCAGGGATTGAACCCAGATCTCTTATTATCTCCTGCATTGGCAATCAAGTTCTTTACCACTAGCACCACCTGGTAATAATGGTTTTAAAATCTGTGCTGGAGAAGACTCTTGAGAGTCCTTGGACAGCAAAGAGATCAAACCAGTCAATCCTAAAGGAAATCAATCCTGAATATTCATTGGAAGGGCTGATGCTGAAGCTGAAGCTCCAATATTTTGGCCACCTGAGGCGAAGCACCCACTCATTTGAAAAAGACCCTGATGCTGGGAAAGATTGATGGCAAGAGGAAAAGAGGACAGAGGATGAGATGGTTGGATGGCATCACTGACTCAATGGACATGAATTTGAGCTAACTTGGAGATAGTGAAGGACATGGGAGCTTGGCATGCTGCAGTCCATGTGGTCACAAGGAGTCGGACGTGACTTAGCGACTGAACAACAAATTATTTTTCATTCACTGGCCAAACGTTTCTTATGTACTTCTCCCTTTGCCTTATGAAAAAGGCCTTATAACAAAATGACTAAATGTATTCACCAAAGAAAAAAGAGTCACTTAACAGAAAATAGAAAGCCTGCAATTGTTATCACATTGGGTTCAGTATTTTAATTATATTTTAAGACACAACTTAGTGACTATGTGTTTAGATATTAACTCTGCATGATAAATGAGTGCCAGCTGAGTCTTAGACATGGATAGTCTTTTAGAACCATGATACTAACTATTAGCTAAGGATTCTTGGGACTTTAGATTTCAGGTCAAATTTATTTGTACAATATCAAACATGGTAATGTTCCTTTAACATGACTTTTTTTTAAACAAGTTTTATATAGTGCCAAAAACATTTTACATATGTAATAAACATTAATGCATTCATGATATTGTTGGTAGTATTTTTTTCTCTTTTAACTCTGACTTGCAAGTGAAAATAGAGAGTTGCCAATAGTTTCCTTGAAAAATTGTCATTCTGATCCTCAATAGTCAAATACTGAGGTAGAGGAGGGGGAGACGACACAAGGAAAGATGGAGGCAAGGGAAGACAGTGGGAGAAAGGGGGAAATTAGAATTTGTGATGGCAATTTGATTTGGCCAGTTCCTTGTACTACCAGAGACACATTCTTCCACTTTCTAACCATTGTTGGGTCTACTGGGGATTTAAGTGATCAGGCACAACCTATCACATTGAGTTTGATAAAAAAAACTCAAAAGCCGAAAAGTTAAAAAAAAAAGATTGGCAAATATGACTAAATTAATTTCCACAAAAGTTTTAGTTTTTTTTTTTTTAATTCCATCACAAATAAAGTCAAGAGAAAGATAAGGTGACCAGCAGTATTACCCACAGGGGTAATATCTTTAATTTGTAAAGAGGTTTTATAAGTCAGTAAGCAAATACCCATGGCATCCAGTCCCATCACTTCATGGCAAATAGATGGGGAAACAATGGAAACAGTGACTTTATTTTTTTTGGACTCCAAAATCACTGCAGATGGTGACTACAGCCATGAAATTAAAAGACACTTGCTCCTTGGAAGAAAAGCTATGACCAACCTAGACAGCATATTAAAAAGCAGAGATGTTACTTTACCAACAAAGGTCCATCTACTCAAAGCTATGGTTTTTCCAGTAGTCATGTATGGATGTGAGAGTTGGACTATAAAGAAAGCTGAGTGCCAAAATATTGATGCTTTTGAACTGTGATGTTGGAAAAGACTCTTGAGAGTCCCTTGGGCTGGCAAGGAGATCCAAACAGTCCATCCTAAAGGAGATCAATCCTGAATATTTATTGGAAGGACTGATGCTGAAGCTGAAACTCCAATACTTTGGCCACCTGATGTGAAGAACTGACTCATTGGAAAAGACCCTGATGCTGGCAAAAGATTGAAGGCAGGAGGAAAAGGGGATGATGGAGGATGAGATGGTTGGATGGCATCACCAACATGATTGACATGAGTCTGAGCAAGCCCCAGGAGTTGGTGATGGACAGGAAGCCTGGTGTGCTGCAGTCCATGGGGTCGCAGAGTCAGACACGACCGGGTGACTGAGTTGAACTGAAGCAAATACCGAGAAGCCAGTAGAAAAATTAGCAAAGTATAATATTAGGCAGTTTATTATTAAAGAATTGCAAGTGACTCAAGCATATTAATAAACATTAAAACTACCATATAAAAAGTGGAAGTTTAGTACAGTGAGAAACCACCACCGCTCACCCAGTGAGATAGCACCGCTCGGGACTCTCACTTTCCTCCAATGAACTTGTGTTCAGACCAGCTCCTCCAAATGCCCTCCTGTTTCTCTATAAAGTGACCTCCTTCTCTTCTGTTTGCCAGGCTTGTGTATGGTTTTGCCACAGCTTGCAATTGCAATATGTCTGCCATTCCTGAATAAAACCACTTTCCTGGTTAAGATAACTGCCTGCTTTATTTTAAAGATTGGCATGACTTACGGTTTTATTTTATTTTTAAAGATTAAACTGGAGGAATTGATTCGAAAAAGTCAATGGTAAAAATTGAGATCATCAGAAGATCTTGAAACATTTGAGGAGAAAAATGATGATGGTTTAGACAGGGGAGTAAAGTGAATATAATTTAATAAACTGGGAATATTTTGGAGGAATACAAAATAGAATGTAGGAAAAAAAAAGTGGGGAAAAGGAAGGAACTAAGTTTCTGGCTGAAAATGCTGGGGCAAAAGAAATGCCATTAGCTGGGGATGGGGCAGAGTGAAGGGGGAATAGGTTTGGAAACAGAAGAATTGAAGTATCTGTGAAATATTAAAGAGAAAGCTCAAGAAGGAAGCTGGTCTATCAGTAGAGAATTCAGAGAAACCTGGGCTTCTTTACCGGCTCCCCAAGTTTCCCTTCCTTGCTGTCACCTGCTCTTCTCTGCAGACTTTAGTCCTTTCACTGCTCTGAGATCTCTTTCCACAAAATCCAAAAGCAAACTACTTGCACATCTAAGCAGTATTACCCACTGTATGCCTAAATGAGCTTTCTTTCTGATCCTAATGTATGGTTAAGTAATGAGCAAAGGCAATTAAAATATTGGATTTTGAGGGGTAGCTTATTTTAAGGTATGGAGTTTGAAAAATGTTATCATAGATAATTTCCATAAAAAGAAAAAAGCAAAGGATTAAAGAAAAGATTCTAATTCTCTTAGGCCCATTGCCAGATTTATATTTCTTATGACACATATTCCCGCTCTGGGTGTTTGGGCTAGTATTTACTGGCTTAGTCACTTTAAACATGGGAAAAAAGGCACTTGGAGGGAGACAGCTTGTTGAACAAGAGTAACTGGTGTTGCAAACTCCTAGGTCACTACATTTCCCTCTTGTGATGTGTACTTTGCTTTCAATTATAGACAAATAACTTAAATGTTTTTGTCATCTTGTTTTTGAGAAAAACAACTCGAAGTGTAGCAGTAATTCCCACAGCAAGATGACCTCACTTAATAAAGGAAGTTTTTTAATTGGCTATTGCAATCCATGGGATTGGTTATCTGATATCTGGGGGCGTGTAGTATGGTGCCTGGTGGGCTGCCGTCTATAGGGTCGCACAGAGTCGGACACGACTGAAGCGACTTAGCAGCAGCAGCAGTATGGTATTCAAATATTGTTTTATGGACTCTTGTGACTCAATCATTTTTTTAAAAAAAAGCCAATAGGTTTTGGAGGTTTCTTTTCTTCAACCTATTATTGCTCCCCTGTGATTTCTCTCAAAACTGGTATGCGGAATTTAATCACATGAAGCAAAAAATTAAATATAGATATTAACATTCAGAGTTAAAGGGATTCTGGGCTAAAGTAATTATAGAAGTGAGATGATAAGATTCTGTAATAGCTTATATGGGACAAGAATCTGAAAAAGAATGGATATTTGTATATGTATAACTGAATCACTTTGCCATACACCTGAAACTAACACAATATTGTAAATCAACTATACTCCAATATAAAATAAGAATTAAATTAAAACAAGAACTTGGAGTTTGTATATGAGATTCTAAAATCTGAAATAAAACATTAGACTTTTCTGATTATTGTCACTGCTAACACGTTGATGGACTGAAGCACCCAGGTGAAGGTAAGCCTATTGCTAAATTATTTTGAAAAAATAGATATGGTGATAGAGAATAGAATGGGGCTAGAAGTTGTCATTTTAATAAGCCAATAGATTTTGCATTTATCACTTTGAAAACTCTTGTCAAGCCTTGTATGTACATTGATACACTATAGGAAGATGTTTTAAAAGGCATAAGATTCTATGAATAATACAAAAAAGTAATTAGTAATTTTTATATTTTAAAATGCTCTCAATGTGTGGATGTCTTACCTTGGATAAATAATACAGTATATCTCATCCAGCTGTCACTGAATGTGACGACAGACACACAGAAAAATTTTCCCAGATTCTGAGATCTGGCCATAAGCTTCATTTCAAGGGTTCTTACAAGAAATCACAGATCATTTCAATACTATTTTGAATGATACAATTATCACCATGCATTTATATAAAAATATAAATTGCTTTTCAAATTCTGTGTATAGAAGTATATGTATAGAATTTGGAATGCAATTTTACATCTATTTTTTTTTAGAAAACAAAAAAGGCTAGATTTTTAGTGTGTGTCCTTATTTTAAGACTGAATTTACAGCTTTCTAAAATTGTTTAAGCCTATGAGGCAGATTATTGTTCAAAAAAGGCGATTATGTCAATTTCATAGTAAGGTTAAAAGCTAAGTTTCCATTATTTAATTTCTAATAAACTGGCCAAAATTATACTGATGTTTTTCAAGAGAATGCTTATTTCACATAAACAATTTGTTGCACATGTTTGCTATTCCTTTTGTCTGAAGTAGATTCTCTCAAGGCTTGCTCTTCATTTTCTTTAGTTGCTGCTGAAATGTAACCTGCCCGGTGAGCTTTTCTGACCACTTGGTTAGTCCATATTCCTTTGTCCTGCTTTATTTTCTCTGAAGCACTTATCACTAAATGACATAATATATATTTTATCTCCATTGCCTCCGCCAGTCCCACCATTTCTTTAGAATATAACCAAATGTGAAAGTGAAGTCGCTCAGTCGTGTCCGACTCTTCGCGACCCCATGGACTGCAGCCTACCAGGCTCCTCCGTCCATGGGATTTTCCAGGCAAGAGTACTGGGGTGAAGGTGGGACATATTCCCCATCCCCACCCCGCTTTTTTTCCCATTGCTTTGCCTCCAGAGCCCATAAGGTTGCATGGTGCAGGGCAGGCAATTTTTATTATTTGTTGAGCTAATTAATTATATAAATTATGTTTTCAGCTGACTTTGGAAAAACACTTTTGTTATTGTGATAAACTCATCACAGAAAGAAGAGATTAAAAAATCACCAGCAAAGATAAGTGGTACAAATATAAGTTTAAATAACAAACATATCATAGTAATTAAATTATATTCAGTTCCATCTTTGAAATGCTTTGAAGGTCAGATTAAATAATATTATATTCAACTACTGTGAAAAGGAGATCATATGGAGAGAAATAAAGAGTGATTGAAAAGAACATATGCTTCTGAGTTTCTAGGAAGATATTTTGACTGCTAAATCATGTAAAACTCAAATTGTTTTTAATATAGAAAAGTGAATGTAATTTGTCACTCATAGTAGTTTAACTTGTTACAAATTAATTTCTCTCTCTTATTATCACTGTAGATTTTCCCAAATGCATGGCCACATCTCACATATTTCTCCAATGTCATTGCTAAAGTAATTGGTCTGATTTTCATCTCTTTGCACTTGGCCTAAATTTCTTGTCCCTCCAAGATTCTGTAAAAGGCATCAGATTCATCTTTTGAATTTCTAATCTGAATGTGTAAGTATGGTACATGGGACTTTCAAAGTGCTATTGAGATCTTGCACACTTCTATAAAAAGTATATTGGTATATAATATCAAATCAAATTTTCCCTTCCTTCCATATTGACTTATTTATTAGATAAATCTGTTATCTCTATCCATCTTTTATCTAGCCAATCCATAAATGCAAAAGTAAATGACAATTTGTATAGTTATATAACACAAGGAAAATATAAATTTCCAGAAATAATAATAATACCATTATCAGTTAATTTTTTTAATAAATAATTATTTTTCTTCCCTTTAGCTAACTTGAGCAGCCCAGATTCATTTAACGGATGGAGCAATAAGTCAGTGGTTACTGAATTCATTTTGTTGGGCCTCTCTAGCTCTCGGGAACTCCAGCTCTTCCTCTTTTTTATCTTCTCTGTGTTTTATGGTGCTGCAGTGTTGGGAAACATTCTTATCATTCTCACAGTGATTACAGACTCTCGACTGCATTCTCCGATGTACTTTCTTCTTAGCAATCTCTCCTTCATTGATGTGTGTCAGGCTACATTTGCCACTCCCAAGATGATTGCAGACTTCCTCAGTGAACACAAGACCATCACTTTCGAGGGATGCATGTCACAGATATTTTTTTTGCATGTTTTTGGGGGCAGTGAGATGGTACTTCTTGTTGCCATGGCCTATGATAGATATATCGCTATATGCAAACCTCTGCATTACATGACCATCATGAACCGAAGAGTGTGCACTGTCCTGGTGGGAGTCTCCTGGGCCATTGGCATCTTGCACTCAGCCAGTCACCTGGTATTCACAGTAGATCTTCCTTTCTGTGGACCCAACAAAGTAGACAATTTCTTTTGTGACCTCCCCCTCGTGATTAAACTTGCCTGCTTGGACACCTATGTTCTAGAGATCCTGGTGCTCACAAATAGTGGCCTGTTGTCACTTATCTGTTTTCTCCTTTTGCTCATTTCTTACACTATCATCCTGGCTACTGTCCATCGCCAAGCCTCTGGTGGGACATCCAAGGCACTTTCCACTCTGTCTGCCCACATTACTGTTGTAGTTCTGTTCTTTGGCCCATTAATCTTTATCTATATTTGGCCCTTTGAAAGCTTCACAATTGATAAATTTATCTCTGTGTTTTTTACTGTATTCACTCCTCTTCTTAACCCTATGATTTATACCCTAAGGAATAAAGATGTAAAGGAAGCCTTGAAGAAACTAAGGAACCAACATGTGGGTTCCAAGGAAGCCTTTTAGACAACTGTGATGAAGCAACACAAGTCCTTTCTTCTTGTTTTTTGTAATGCACATGTTTAATTGTTATCATTGTGTTTCTATCATAATTAGTCTTTCCAGTGATAAGACCTGAATTTGTCACTCTAAAGTTGGCAAATGCAGTGCAGAACCTCATATTATGTTACCAGTTTGATGTTCTGTGGCTCACTTCATCTTCCCTGAAATGGTAACTGTGCTGTGCTGTGCTTACTTGCTCAGTCATATCTGACTCTCTGCGACCCCATGAACTGTAGCCCGCCAGGCTCCTCTGTCCATGGGATTCTCCAGGCCAGAATACTGGAGTGGGTTGCCATGCCCTCCTTCAGGGGATCTTCCCAGCCCAGATATTGAACCCAGGTCTCCCACATTGCAGGCAGATTCTTGACTGTCTGAGCCATGAGGGAAGCCCCAAAACTGTAACTACATATATTAGAATTTATAATTTCCCTTATATAGGTCTTGTTAAAAAATCTTGCAGCCTTCTAAAGATACCTCCATATTAAATCAGATTAGCAAACACATCTAACTTGACTGGAGTAGCATAGAAAGCAATTTAGTGCTAAAAACAGAAATTGCTTTGACATTACAGGCTAAATGAAAACTTTCATAAGTTATAGTTCATAACTATTTCAGCTAATAACTTGATTTCTATAAGTAGTTGCAAATATTCCACATTCACAAATGAGGCAATACTGTTCATAAATTTTAAATTATAATTAAATTTTGAATACCCCAATTACTATAGTATCAATGATAGGACTAAGTTTTGATGCTCTGATTTTGAAACAAATAACATATCAATAGCATCACCAAGGCCATAATTCAAATTATAAGAGTAGTCTTACACTTTCTGGGACAACTGTCATAGCACTTTACAAACTTTATTTATACCATTGATAATAAACCTACCAGCTGAAAATGATTATAGGATATCTAAATAGACAGTGATGTTTAATTCATGTGAGAGTTTACATTTCAAAGTAGTCACAGAAAGCACACATATTAGTAATTATGAAATATATTCTATACATTTAAAAAACTTAAGTGAAATTTCAGAAACATCTCACCAAATCAGGGAATGACTAGCGTAAAGAAGGTGAGCACAATTGATTCAGTCCCTTATTAGTCACAGATCAATCACTGTTGTCACCACATCACTGATTCATGCCAGGAGGTGTTTATTCTGTTTTTATTAGCTTTGAATCCAAATGTCATTTTTTAACTGAAGATGTAATTGTGTTTTTGTTTTTATTACTTAGATTGTAAGACAATTACTGTTATATTACCATATTCATCAATATACCAAAAGTTTAACATGCAAGCACATGCAGTAGGTGCCATAAGAAGGATATAATATTCAAAACAGTGATTTGCAGGTAAGTTATACTGTTGTTGATACACATGAGGCATTTGTAGTAATGAAATAGGAAGCTAGTGGAAAACTAGATTGTTCTTACCTCAGTCATATCTTTGAGACATTGTACCCTGCAGCAATCTGTCTTTATCACATTTGTTGTACACTTGTGAGGGTGTGAGGTTACTTCATTGGGTATCACTTTAATAAACTTAAATTGATTAAAAACAGGCTGTATGAATATTATTCGAATGAGAAATGACAGGTTTTACAGAAGAGGCAAAGCCATAGTTCTGTGTTCAGTAAAAGATTTCAAATGAAGTCAAGATATCTATTAAAAAGTTCATTACCAGATAATAAAGGCAAGTAAAGGATATAATAGAGATTATAAACATGTTTATAATGGTATGTTATAAACATGCAGTGTTAATAATCTCAGTGTGGTAATGTTCAGTTTTGTTCAATTCAATTGAACCCAATACTTTTCAGCAATTTTTTACTTAATTTATGCAGATGTTGTAGACAGAGGAGACTAAGAAAGAACTCTGGCCTCATATGAATGACTGAATGTTAAGGAAACAAAGACTCACAGAACTTACTCCGTATTCTAATTGCAGAATAGTGTGACCAGCAGAGCACATTTTTCTGGACAACTACAAGAAAGCCTCATAATTGATATCAATTTAATGAATTGCCCTACTGCAAGTTTTGGCCCACAGACTTACAGACCCAGAAATGCCAACTTGTTGATAGCTGCAAGAAACTTGAGAGAATTTGTCAAGTTACACTGAAATTGTAATTATAAAACAAATCAGATAGTCACAGCATTGTGATTAGAATAGACATCACATTATTAGTTAGTGCTTTTGGTGAATCTATGTTAAACTTTAAGTTTGGTTACCTGATTGACACAAGATCATCACACTCTGATAACCTGCCAGGGAAACGCCGCCTGAACGGTGTTGGGGTGGGCACGGTTATGATTTGCATTTGTGACGCCCTCTCTTATTTTTCTATACATTCAGGGCTGTATATAGTCTTTTTCAGGGTATGTTAATACCTCTCACCAGATTAAAGTCAAAATTTACTGGCCTAAGAGTCACTGTAATTGAATTGAAGAGAACTGTCATATGTTCTATCCATTATGTATGCTTATAAAACCTAATTCTCAAGTGACAACCATATTTTTACTATTTCTAAACACTCATAAGTCATATATCATAGGCAACAAACTTAATGAAAAGCTATGCAAATGATAAACACAAACAGAAAAAAAGTCTATCTATTAGGTAGTAAAAATATAATTTAAAACAAGAGAGAAGTGTTATGTTCTCTGTTATACTGATAAGGAATAAAATAAGACTGAAAATTTGGAAATGTGGAAGTTCTATTTAGTCAAAAATTACTGATAAATTTTTAGAAAGCAATCTGGTATAGTTATCAAAATATGTCTGTATTCATAACTTAATAAATTTATCTAGGCATCTTCTATCTTGAGTAATTAAACTCCCAATTCTCAAGCACAAAATTAAATATTTATAAATATTATACACTACTGACTCTAGAAAATAGAGTCCCCATTAAGAATTGGATAAAGCTAGTCATAAAGAAAAAACAAATTTTGACTCCTTTCATGCAAGAATACCATTGAAGACAGAGATTGATATTTCTTCCCCTTTCTGGAAGAACATTCCTCCACCCAATGGAGCCAGAATAAACTTCATTCTAAAATTTGACAAGCATCATTATAAGGGAATATTTTAAGCCAATTTCACTTAAAAAGAAGTATAAAAAATTCCTTTAAAAACAGCAATACAAATTCAAGAATATATAAAAACAGGAAGCAAAAGTGATGATCTAGTTAAGATACCCAGATATATATAATAATATTGGTTTGAAACTTGACTATCATTCAATATAATTCACTGTACTAACAAAATACAAGAAAATAAACATATGATTATCTCAATACATGGGAAAAGCCTTTAATGACAGTTAGTCATTGTTGAAAAACAAAACTTTCATTAACTAAGAACAGAAAAAATATCTATGGCTGAAAACTTCAATATGAGGCAGAAAGCACATAATAGTACCTGTAAATAGCATTGTTATCTACTAAACTGAAATGCTAGTTCAGAAAACAAAACAATGTCAACAAAATTATATATATATATATAAACAAGAAGTAGAGGGAGGTGGGATTCACAGAAAATTGAATTCAGATAAACTTTAGAGGTAAACTGAGTAGTTAACAAAAAATTCACCCTAAAACATTTAAAAACTGCAACCTGAAGAACTTTATACTAAGTGCAATAAACCAGACACAGAAGAATAAATATTATGTGGTATCACTTATACAAGAAATCTAAAATAGTCAAAATCAAAGAAATCTCATAGAAGCAGAGAGTAGCGGTTGCCTGAGGGAGAGGAAAGCAGGGAGATACTAGTTTAGTCAAAGTAGTTTCTATTATAAGATGAAAAGCTCTGGAGTTCTAATATTCATCATGGTGACTATAGTAAACAATACTGTATTTTACACTTGAAATTTGTTTAGAGAGTATATCTTATGTTGAATGTTATTACAAAAGAAGCAATAACAATAAAAAAGAAGCTTTTAGAGGTAACGGATATGTTTCTGACATACATTGTGGTGACAGTCTCACAGGTGTATAATTATCTTCAGACTCAGGAAATTGTATAAATTAAAAATGTACAGTTTTTGTATGTCAGTCATACGTCAATAAAATGTTTCTTAAAGGATTAAAGCTCTACATCTAACAAAAAATTAAAACATGACAAAGTAAATGATATAACATTTAGTGAATATTTTAAATAAAAACATTAGATATAAAAAAGAAGTGTACTTATATGGTAAGATGTTATAATATTGTTCAATAAAGTGGAAGATAAAAGTTATAGATCAATTAAAAGGTGAACTAAAACCAACAAAAAAAAATAAAAAACTAAAAAAAAAAAAAAAAATCCAATAGAGGACAGAATGAGTAGGAAAAATGAGCAAATATAGATAAAATAAGGGGCTTCCCTTGTGGCTCAGCTGCAATGCGGGAGACCTGGGTTTGATCCCTGGGTTGGGAAGATCCTTTGAAGAAGGGAAAGGTTACCCACTCCAGTATTCTGGCCTGGAGAATTCTTGGGGTCACAAAGATAAAATAAATAGAAAAAAAAAAATCAAGATAGTAGATATACAGTCATTTAAGTAATTACATGTGAATGGTCTAAGGACTCCACTAAAAGACAGATATTGTCAGGATGACCCACAAGTAAGAACCAGCTATTTGCTCTGTACAAGGAATCAGCTTTATATAAAAAGACATAGACTGCTTAAAATAAAACCATGGAGAAAAGACATACAAAGCAAACAGTAATTATAAGGGAACCAAAGAAATCACATCAATATCTGACTCTGAAGACTTCAGAACAAGGAATCTTACTGAGAATAAAGAGAGACATGCTGTGATAGTAAAGAGCTTAATCCATCAAGAAGGCATAATGATCCTAATCTGTTCGCACCTGATTGATGAGCTTTCAATCAATACATTGAGCCAAACATTTCTTCAAAATTTATTTATTTATTTGTTTATGTGTAGAGGAGTTTAATTAAAGTAAGAAAAGGGACAGAGAAAGCTTCTGACACAGACATCAGAAGGGGGGCAGAGAACGCCCCCTTGCTAGTGCTAGCACCGGAGTTATATACTTTTAAAATTAGCTATTACAATAAGTCAAAAGAATGTCTCAAGGTTGAAAAGATTTTACTGGACCCACCCCCATAATTTACATTTTAAGATAACAGGATTAGCCAGGAGGTTTTCAGTTCAGTTCAGTTCAAACCAGTAACTCAGTCCTGTCTGACTCTTTATCACCCCATGGACTGCAGCATGCCAGGCCTCCCTGTCCATCACCAACTCCCAAAGCTTACTCAAACTCATGTCCATTGAGTTGGTGATGCCAACCATCTCATCCTCTGTCGTCCCCTTCTCCTCCTGCCTTCAATCATTCCCAGCATCAGGGTCTTTTCAAATGAGTCAGCTCTTCACATCAGGTGGCCCAGTTAGCGGAGTTTCAATTTTAGCATCAGTCCTTCCAATGAATATTCAGGACTGATCTCCTTTAGGATGCACTGGTTGGATCTCCTTGTAGTCCAGGGGACTCTCAAGAGTCTTCTCCAACACCACAGCTCAAAAACATCAATTCTCCAGCACTCAGCTTTCTTTATAGTTCAACTCTCACATCCATACAATAATACTGGAAAAACCATAGCCTTTACTAGATGGACCTTTGTTGGTAAAGTAATATCTCTGCTTTTTAATATGCTGTTTAGGTTGGTAATAGCTTTTCCTCCGAGGAGCAAACGTTTTTTAATTTCATGGCTGCAGTCACCATCTGCAATGATTTTGGAGCCCCCCAAAATAAAGTATCTCACTGTTTCCATTGTTCCACATCTATTTGCCATGAAGTGATGGGGCCATATGCCATGATCTTAGTTTTCTGAATGTTGAGCTTTAAGCCAACTTTTTCACTCTCCTCTTTCACCCACATAAAGAGGCTCTTTAGTTCTCCCTCTCTTTCTGCCATAAGGGTGGTGTCATCTGCATATCTGAGGTTATAGATATTTCTCCCAGCAATCTTGATTCTAGCTTGTGCTTCATCCAGCCCACCATTTCTCATGATGTACTTGGCATATATGTTAAATAAGCAGGGTGATAATATACAGCCTTGACATACTCCTTTCCCAATTTGGAATCAGTCCGTTCTTCCATGTCCAGTTCTAACTGATGCTTCTTGACCTGCACACAGATTTCTCAGGAAGCAGGTCAGGTGGTCTGTGATTCCTATCTCTTGAATAATTTTCCACAGTTTATTGTGATCCACACAGTCAAAGGTTTTGGCATAGTCAATAAAGCAGAAGTAGATGTTTTTCTACTTTTCAGAGTTCTTCTGGAACTCTTTTGCTTTTACATGATCCAGTAGATGTTGGCAATTTGATCTCTGGTTCCTCTGCCTTTTCTAAATCCAGCTTGAATATCTGGAAGTTCACGGTTCATGTACTATAGAAGCCTGGCTTGGAGAATTTTGAGAATTACTTTGCTAGCCTGTGAGATGAGTGCAACTGTGCAATAGTTTGAGCATTCTTTGGCATTGCTTTTCTTTGTGGTTGGAATGAAAACTGACCTTTCCAGTCCTGTGGCCACTGCTGAGTTTTTCAATTTGCTGGCATATTGGGTGCAGCACTTTCACAGCATCATCTTTTATGACTTGAAATAGCTCAGCTGGAATTCCATCACCTCCACTAGCTTTGTTTGTAGTGATACTTCCTAAGGCCCACTTGAGTTTGGATTCCAGGATGTCTGGCTCTAGGTGAGTGATCACACCATCGTGATTATATGGGTCATGAAGATCTTTTTTTGTACAGTTTTTCTGTGTATTCTTGCCAAATCATCTTAATCTCTTCTGCTTCTGTTAGGTCCATACCATTTCTGTCCTTTATTGTGCCTATCTTTGCATGAAATGTTCCCTTGGTATCTCTAATTTTCTTGAAGAGATTAGGCTGTGTTCCCTCCTTGTTATTTGACCTGAGGCCAAACTATGGTGGAGTTAATGAAGATAAAGATGGCCTCCTTCAAAAGGTCCCATGCAGGCAGTGCTGCATGCAGCGCCCCCAAGCCTTCAGCAGGTCACCCCCGACCCTGAGACTCCTGGACATTCAAGGGCAAGAAGTTTTTCAGGAAGGAGAAACTATCCTCAAGCAGGATACATTGTTGTTATAGAATCCTTAGGACAGAGTTCAAACTGAGTTGTTTCTGTGTAATCATCAGTCCTGGGCTTAAAGAAAAAAATGTTTTATGTGGCTAAGGAATGTAGAGAAAAAAGAGATGTTTGTCCTTTCCTTCTCCTTGAGAATTTCAGACCAGTATCTCTGCTTCAAGAGCCCAGACCCCTTTCTCCTCCTCGGGGAACCCCAGACTTCTTATCAACCTGCCTAGGAATTGACTCTCTCATTCCCCTCCTTTTCTTTTAGGACAATTATGTTGCCAAGGGAAAGGGGCATCTTTTTTATTCCATATCTACTTCCTGTTGTGATGGGGTGCTGTCCCTAAATTGTTGAGGCAACACATTCTCCTAACCCTCATATTGAGGGTCTCTGATCCAGAGGCCCCAAGTTGGAGGAGTCTGTGGCACTCGTAGGAGCCTGAACAACCAATCATTTGTAACTTAAAAGCTTTCAAATGGTTAAAAGCAAATCCAGTTACACAGTTACAGACACCGGCAGCAAACAGTAAAGACAGAACAATTATACTTATTACGATTAAGATAGTTTTCCACCATGGGGAGCTACTTAATGTTTCCCAAAGTGAGATGACAGAGGCTTCAGGAGAATCCATAGCCTGAATCATCTTGTTCATGTGTTTAGTAAAGTGAGCAACATTAGTACTCATATTGAGTATGAATAATGGCACAAGTTCCTCCTTGTGCAGCCCTTAGAATATCTAAAGCCAATCTGCTTTGTGAAACTGCCTTTCTAATTTGTATTTGTTCAGCATTAAGGGCTGAAAGTTAGTCAGAGCATCAGCTCATGGCATAACATCTGATCTGTAGTTCCCAGAGAGGGAATAAATATTGCAGCCAGATAATCATACCAGTGAAATGCATATCTTGCCCAATGGATTTTAAGGTGTGGCAGATTAGTAGGCTTCTCTGGAACCTCTGAAAATACGAAGCCAAGAGTAAAGCTAGACCTCGGGTGCATCTCCCTATCCAACCGGGGGAAGCCACGCCCACTGGTAAGAGCCACATATCCAGTAGGTCCCATTTGGTGCAAGCCAGCATGACTGGGGGATCCAGTCACAGTCAGTGCCTGGCCAGGCAAAAGGAGGACCTGAACGGGGATTGGAAAATACAGGAATGATTACATTGCATATTTCTTGAGGCAAAAATGCCAATTTTTTCTAATCATTATAATTAGGTTGTCAGCTAACTTCTGGGGGTGGCTCTATTTGTTCCCTGCATATGGGAGCATTAGATAGTAGGGGTCTCTTTTTAAGAGTTAGCCATATTTGATAAACATCAGGTAGAAAACCACCAGATCTAGACCCATTTACCTTCTTATGTGCAGCAAAATAGTCATTAAACCAAGATAATGTAAAATCAAAGTTGAAAGTCACATTATGCCCATAGTTAAGGTACAATATGTTATACTAGTCCATCTTAGGATTGTTAGATGTCATCGCAGAGCTGAAGAAAGTCCTTTCCTTGAAGCAGAGAAACCCATCATGGGAAGCCTTCAATTTATGAGGAGGGGAGTGCTCCACAGATCCAGCAACTATCTCAATTGTGGAATGCAGCATAGGAGTGAGTCCAGGACAGGAAGGCACTGTCTTGAAGGTCAAACTGCAGACTCAGGACTTTTGGAGTCAGCAGAAGCAAGCCTACATAGATTCTCAGGCCCGTCTTGGTTCCTCGCTCAAACAGAGGCTAGTTTGACTCAAAGCCTGAGTTAACGTCCTGGTAATGTCTGTTGAAAAGCTAAAAGCTGAGTCACATAGTTAATTTTAATGCCCCAGGATCTATGACAATATCTGTGCATTAAAACAGTCTGTCATAGAGATAGTACCTTCTTCTTAGCAGCAGTTCAAGTCCTCATTAAAGCTATGGGTAGAACTTTAAACCTATTGTCTTGTGTTTCCTGAGTTAGCTTACACAGATGCCTCTTAATAGTCTCATTAGCCTTTTCAACTTTTTCTGAAGATTGGGGTCTCTAGGAACAGTGTAAGTGATATTCTATTCCTAGAGCTTTCAACATCCCTTGAATTACAGCAGCTTTAAAGGTGGAGCATTGTTGCTCTGAGCTTTAGAGTTTGAGATCCCACTTACATCATGAGAAGTCAGTACAGTAAGATTTTGCCCATTAGTAAACTCATGAGCTTTAGGCATTAGTAAAACAATAGCAAGAATTACCCTTAAATAATGTGGCCATAGCCTTTATTTTCAGTAACAAACAAATTAAACTCTGATCCTGTGGGCAAGCTCAAAGTTGGGGCCTGCAAGAGAGAAATTTGAAGTAACTAGAGATAAAACCAGCTTGTCAGTTTGAGCCTGCTGAGTCTCGGTTATAAGTTTATATAAAGGCCAGGAAATTTTCCCATAACCTGGAATCCACATGTGGCCATAGCCTGTAATGCCCAAGAATCCTCTCAATTGTCTTAAAGTCATAGGTAGACTAACTCTAGAAAGCATCCTTCAAATCAATGAGTCAAGAGTCAGTGTCTGTCCTAAGACACACATTACATCTCTACAAGTAAGGTCATAAAGTAAAGTTAGTCCTGTAAAGTCTTCTATGTACTTTTTGGATCCTCTAAATAGTCTCGACCACAATTGGGACTGTTTGAAATTCTACCGATACTGAAGCGACCCTCCTAGAAGGGTGCCTTGATTCTCAGCCTGTTCAGTTGGGAGCCCCAGAGCAAAGTAAGAGAACAGGAAGGAGCTGAAGGTTTCACATGCAAATCTGCACCCTTAAGACATAAGTCTGGCATGTCTCTCAGAGAGATGAAGAGCAACACATATGTCACTTCTACCAATTTCCCTTATTTTCTACAGAACCAGTCTAGTTGTAAAACAGTAATAATTGAGATCCTTCAGCAGGTCAGCGTTCCCCGTCTTCCAAAGGATACTGTGCCCATTCAGTATCACAGAAGAAGATCAGACATGTCTTTTTAAACTCAGAGGATCAAACTTGTCTCAGCTTGTTTTTTAAAATACACTTTAAAGGAGTGGCTCTGGAACTGCTAGCTCCCATCTGTAAGAGAAAAAAGCAGCATCCACAGCCATGGCTTCTTTCCACCGGAGACGTCCCTCCCTGCTCTAGATGGGGTGTAGACAGACTTTCCACCAAAGCTTCCTTTCCCTGGTCAGACTTAGTCTGTCCCTTACTGATGCAGGCATCTTACTTGTACCAGTTCTTACCTGGTTCTACCACCTAGGCAGGGTGCAGATGCACCAGGGGTAGACCTGATGGTATCCCAGATTGATTTAGTTCCATACCACCAAGACCTTTGTTTGATTTGCCCTTTTCTCTGATGCCACCAGGGTGGAGCCCAGTAGCTTTTTGGAATGTTTCCCAAGCTAGGACTACTAGGGGAAGCATCCATCTTACGTGCGTCTGTGCATTCCTGAGTATAGTCCTGACCTGCGGTAGAAATGGTGAGTCACCAAGGGATGAACAACAACCAAGACGTCCCTTCTGAGTGTCGCCACGCCAGTATATGTGATAGCAAAAGAGGTGGTGGAGGGTCAGCCAGTGAGGAGAAGTGATTTTTGTCCGCAAGCTATTAGGGCCAATCCTTCCAGTTCATTCCCACAGATTCCACAAAAGAATATCTATGGAGCTGGGACAAAACCCACCTGAGAGCCTCCTCTGGTCCACTAAGAGCTAGCGCTGCCAAAGGAAGAAACCCACTCTACTTCCAATCTGAACAGATCCTGCAATTCCCGATCTGGGTCCTCAAAAACCTCATGGTCACCAGCAGTGCTTCTATCCATGTAGATAGGAGGAACAGACACGACAAAGACTCGCTTTCAGGCCGCTGGCCCTTGAGGCAGGCAGCCAGGAGACCTCCAGCCTGAGAGACACTCCTGGAGCTAGACTTCCACCTCGCTCCATACATGCTCCTAGTGACTTTCGGCTCCTAGCAAAGCTGCTGCTGCTGCTGCTAAGTCACGTCAGTCGTGTCCGACTCTGTGCGACCCCATAGACAGTAGCCCACCAGGCTCCACCGTCGCTGGGATTCTCCAGGCAAGAACACTGGAGTGGGTTGCCATTTCCTTCTCCAATGCATGAAAGTGAAAATTGAAAGTGAAGTCGCTCAGTCGTGTCCAACTCTTAGCGACCCCATGGACTTCAGCCTATCAGGCTTTTCTTAGGATTTTCCAGGCAACAGTACTGGAGTGGGTTGCCATTGCCTTCACCCTCTAACAAAGCTAGGCACTTCATTACTTGGAGACTAAGTAAAAGTAAATAGTAACAGCATGAATCACAAGCCCCTTGAAAGTCTGTGATCCATAGGATTTTCCAGGCAAGAGTACTGGAGTGGGTTGCCATTGCCTTCACCCTCTAGCAAAGTTAGGCACTTTCATACTTGGAGTCTAAGTAAAAGTACATAGTAACAGCATGAATCACAAGTCCCTTGAAAATCTGTGATCTGACAGATTAGGTTAGTAGTTCTAATTCCCCATGCAATTATGAAATGGTCAAAGAGACCAGTAAAAGTTGACCGAGAAAGGAAAGTTCGGTCCACATGCTTTGCCTGTTTCTGGCTGCTCCCCTCGCAGGGACATTGGGTGCCTCTTGGCACTGACAGGTCGGTATAAACCCCCAACAAGGCTCCCCTTTTGGGGACTGCCTTCAGTCATTACAAGGCACCGCAAAACCACAGAGCAGGGCTCATCACTTGCTTAACACAGGGCGTGTCATTCATTCACACAAGCACACCATAGAGTCAATATAAGTAAAGCAGAAAACGTATAAACTGAAAAAGCAGAGAGACTAGAGTTCTGAGTGTTCTAACCTTGTCCCGAAGATCATGGACAAGCTCCCAAGATGCTAGCTTACTGTGAACAATGTCAGATTTGTGATCTCCAAAGAAGATTTAACATCGGACCCAGGTTGATCACTCAAGAGCTTTTGTGTAGCAGAGTTTTATTAAAGTAAGAAAAGGGACAGAGAATGGATCTGACAAAGACATCAGAAGGGAGATGGAGAACGCCCCCATTTCTTCTAAGTTTATTTTAAAGCACACATTCAGTTAAGAAAAAGACTTTAAATTTTCTACAATGTGGGAATAATTATTTTATTAATCTACAAATTGGAGGAGGATGCATCTACTAAAAATGAAGTTTGCAAATTACATGTAACAACCAGGGGAAAGGTTCATGATTCATGTTTAGAGAACATTAGGCATTAAAAAAACATATATAAACAGGGTGATCCCATCCATCAAAATAAATGATATTTAGGAATTAAATACAGGAATATTAAAGAAGTAGATATCACCCATATTGATGATTTGAAACTGAATGTTTCCTAGAATGATAAGGATAACATTAGCAGTATTGGTATTATAGTAAAGGTATATTTAGGGAAAATGTGTTAATTTGAGGGCTTCCCTTTTAGTTCAGATGGTAAAGAATCCACCTGCAATGCAGCAGACCCTGGTTTGATTCTTGGGTGGGGAAGGTCTGCTGGAGAAGGAATATGCTACCCACTCCAGTATTCTAGTATTCTTGGGCTTCCCTCCTGGCTCAACTGATAAAGAATCTGCCTGCAATAATGGAGACCTGGATTCAACCCTTGGGTTGGGAAGATCCCCTGGAGAAGGGAAAGGCTACCCACTCCAGTATTCTGGCCTGGAGAATTCCATGGACCATATAGTCCATGAGGTCACAAAGAGTTGGACATTTTGGAGATGATAAATTTGTGGTTCAGAGGTGTCTTGTGATACATTTTGGAGCTTTAGAGGTATATACTTAGGGCTCTTTCTTATAAAGGTGTGAAGTTACTTAAATGTATTAATCATCCAACAGGAGACCCTAAGGAGAAAATGATTCCAAATGACAGACTTTTGGAGATTATCTACAGGAAAAGGATAGTAGAAAGGATAGATATCAAGGGTGCTAGAAAGTACTTGTCAACAAAACATTTAGGAGTGCTTTAGATACATGTGTCTGGGAAGAGATGAAGAATCAGTTTAGCTCTAATCATGAAATCAAAATGCTCCAAACTGTGGAAGAGGCATCATGGTAGAGAAGAAAGGACATTAGGCAAGGGATTAGAAAGTGGTATTGGTCAGTATCAACTGAATCAAACAATAATTCTTCAAGAGCTCTTTCAATCAATCTATAAAGTTAAGATGTTGGACTAGTTGACTTTAGTGTCTACACTAATTTCAAAATTCTATGTTATAATAAGGAATTCCTTTCTTTATCATTTTATATTTTGTCCTTTCTCCCCGGGGAGGAGAACATCATAGCTTCACTTAGCTTTGGTTTCCCCAAAAACTTGAACTAAGAAGTTTAAATTTCTGGAAATTACTTAAAGTTTCTTTACTAAAATCTATTCAGCATGACACAGTGTTTCTAGTATAAAAGATCTTCCCCTGCCCCACCTTGAAACCAAGCACATGGCTCTTCTAGAGCTATTAACATACCAAGATGGTGCACTGTTTTGTAGTACACAGAAGCAAAAAAATGGCTCCTCATCAATTTTTGACACCTGCAATGGCCCTGTTTTCAAACTCTCCTGAAGCAGAAAGGACTAGCTCACACAACTATTCATTGCACTTCTTTCCACCCTGTTACATTTTCTCCAATAGGACAAAGCATTTCCATGAGTCCTGCTTTGTCCATTTGTGAATCCTCAAGGTGATGTACTGTAATTCTTGTGAGCAAACAAGCTCTCATGCAATCAGTCCTAAGGAAGGTAATTTCTGTTATTACAAGTCTCTGGGTCTCCTGGTCACTGCAATCTAGTGACGTCAAATCACTAATTACCTTCTCACACTTGTGATGGTTTTTCTTATATCTATGTGTTGAGGACAATGATACTTCAAAGTGTAAATGGTGAAGACTGAAGTTTGTAGAGACATGGGTTCAGTGCATTTGCCCCATCCAATGGATCCTGAAGAATTGTTTTTTCCTGGTAGGTACTACTATTTTGAGGCTAGGCACTAAAAGAGTGCTGTTTTTCCTCAGCCTTCTAATTCAGTTAGAACAGAAAACAAAGAGAAGCAATCATACTCTACTTTTTCAATCTTGGATTATTCTATGTCTATTTTACTTATTATTCTTGTCCAAATATCTATATCTGAAAAATAATAGACAGCTGTATTTCTTTTCTAAAACCAGGATGGGTTTACTTTTTTGATTGAATATGCTTTTATTTTAATACAACATTTTGTAAAAATTTTATAATAGAACTAACACATACTGGGGATTATGCTTTCAAAAGGCAGAGAATTATAGAATCATAAAAATTAGGAGGGAGAGTTCTTATTCTCTTTTGAAAAGAAATGGTGCACCTTCATAGTGGTAAATTGCCTAAAACTGCAGTTATTTAGTGAGAGGTAGAATCAGAACACACATTTCAGTGAGTCAGGCTACAACTTCTTGTATAGTCCATGATATCTTTGGACATCACCTGCTGATTTGGGTTCCAGGTCATTTTAAAATTTATAATTTAGAATGGCTTTTGTTGATTCATGACAAAGAAATACTGATATAAATAAATTATGAAAATCAAAATATCCTGCTGACTATATGCCCTGCTTGTGAAAAGAGAAGATATGTCATATATGATTACTATATTTTAGAATCTTACTACTACTATGATAAATTTACCACACATTTAATGGTAAATTCATTATTGCACAAAATGTTTGATTCAAGTATTTGATGATTATATATCTCTGAGAAGCAGAGGGAAAGTTCCTACACTTTGAATCAAGGGCAAGTAAGATAAGGGGAAGAAAAAGCCTAAATATTCCCTAAACATGGTTCTAATAAATGAAACTATATTCTTGATATTTCAATATTTTGACAGACCCCAAATCATATAATAATAACTATCTTTGGTGATGCTTCCTAACAATACTCTTGCTAATTAAAAACAAAGTTTAGATGAAATTGTAGATTAAGTTCACTAAGAGCTTCCCCTTGAGAACAGTGTTTGAATCCTTCAAAAATTTCATCTATTATCTGGACCTGTCAGATGAGGTTAAGTTGAAAGAAAGCATTCTCCTAGAATATGTGGGTAAATAATTCTATACTTAAAGCTTCAGTGGAGACTAAAATCTAATTCTCTTCATGTATGCTCATTGACATTTAATTGGTTTTAATTTCTGGAGATCTTTGAAAGTCATTTATGCTAAATTCTTTGCAAAATTTTAAAATGGCATTATTATTATTATAATTTGGCATTTCTTCCTTTTTATTTATTGCTTTGTCTCTTAGATTCCTGACTGCTCCAAGTACTCCCCCAGTTACTTAAGATCTACATTAGGACACAGTATCCAGGTCGATGTCCCCTTAAATAGCCCATCCTGGCTACAGACATCTTGAGTCTATTTCCTACTTATTTAAAAGTATTCATCAAGGCCAGGTCTGTTTTCTTAGAAGATGTAGAAGTAACAGCTAAATTTGATCCATGAATTAATGGTTACAGATTATAAGCTTTCTCCACACTTTTCACTTCATCTTAGGAAAATGAAAGCATTTTGTCAATATCCTTTTGAAGATGACACCCAAGCTTTGTCTCCACAGAGTTGGTTAAATCTCTGATCTGGCTTTACATGGAGAAGGTAAAGGCAGTAGAAATGATGGAAAGCTTGTAAAAGATGTATCTTTGACTGGTAGAGTTTGGTGGCCTCTGTAAACTATACTCAATTATTTCACTTCTACCAGTATTAAGTTCTGAGATAGAAGTATTGGAGAAATAATTATTTGATAGAATTTCATATAGAAGGGCACTGAAGGTCACCTAGTAAATCTTATATGCATGTTAATTTATCTTTAATTATTATAAGAAATGAAAAATTGGTGTTTACATGAACACATATACTAATTGGAACTCATTCTTAAGTGAGACAGATAACGCCATCTTTGACCAGTAAAATAATCTGAAAATAGTAATAATTAGTTATTCTGGTCTGAAACAATACATTATTCAGAACATTTGCATATATTTAATCATTGCAATTGATTAAAGATGTGTCACTGATGTAATTGTTCAAGAAACATTTTCAGTGTCTCCTTGAGAGCAACATCATTTTCAATATTTGATATTTGAGGATAATGAACCTGAAAGACTAAATGTTCAGTGTCATATAGCTGCCCAATGACATCTGTGATTTTAGCATCAACTATTTTTATTCTAACAGCTTTATGTTTCCACAATAGTACAGTAGTTTTATTTGATGTAAGAAGACAGCCCAATTCCTCTAAAAAGGAATATTGTAGGGAGTTAAGGGAAATGAGGATTCATCAACTTCTCTAAATGAAAAAAGGGATTATAAATATTAATAAGTGAGCTTCAGGGAGGCAAGTTATAAACCTAAGTGATCTATCACCAGCTCATGACACAGAGCCCTGGGGAAAATGGACAGTTATGTACTTAGAGAATAAGTGAACTAAAAAAGAATGAATTTTATAAGTAAAGGATTTATACTTAGAGTAATTAATTTAGTTTCTTTTGCCCACCACTTTGACCTTGTGTACTAAGCTCAGATGTTGATTGAATCAGTTTTGCCAGTATTCTTTCTGGAAAGCAGTATGCTTTCTTTTCCTGGGAACCCCAAGAAGACAATGACAGTGACGAATACACGTATGCAGAAGACTCAATGGGAGGGTGATTCAGGATGATTGTCTCACACGATAGGTTTTATTCTAAAGATGTCAGAGTGTCTTCTCTACTCACAATGACCTGCTGCCCCTTTCTATTCTAGCAGCAAAAGATGTCCCTCGGAAGCTCCCTATGCTTAAGACTGCTTTTTCTGATAGGGCAGATATGCACCCCAATTTGCTGGTTTTGTTGTATCTAGGGATTCAGTGCAGGATTCATGTCAGTGGTATAAGAATAAGGGTGTTTTCCAGGGAGGAAGGAAAACATCAAGGTGGGTTCCTGGAGTTAACTTGCTAACATGAAACTCCCAAGAAATGATGAGGAGGGGAGAATGGCACTGAAGAGAATGTAGTGTCTCCTTACATATAAAGTTGTTTCCATGTGTAACTTTACTGGCCACGTGTTCTGACTTCAACCTCTACTTGTTAGCTTTTTGAACAGCCTGGAATCATATGTTGTCATATAATCTGGGATAAAATGTGAATTAATTCTTTGGTAGATTTTCTAGAGAATTAGAGATTTGAAATATACTGGTGAGTCCCTGAACTGTGTTCCTGGGGGTTGAAATTATTCATTATAATTAATGTCTTTATGTGTAAATCTTCCAGCCAAACTCAAGGCAATTTTTAACTATAATCTAAGAAGACATTAAGTCAAAAAATTGCAGATGAGTAGAAATCAGTAAAAGATACTCTTTCCCAGGACCTAATTTAGACATAGAGAAAGATTCTTCAAAATCATACTCTTCATTACATTTAATCACACAACTTTTCCAAGTTCAAGATAGCTTTTTTTTAAGTTAAAATAGCATAAAAGGGAGAAAGTTCTGATAAAATAGAATATACAATGACTAAATAGAAAAGAAAAAAAATTTTCCTATGATACAAATTTCTTACTGAATACTCTTATGCAATATAATTTTTAAGCCCTGCCAAATCAAATAAAATATCAATCATAATTCAATAATATGTCTATATTACTAACACCAATGGCTGAGTTTAAAGAAGCTTAATATCTTTGGGGAATAACTGGGAGGAACTAACAGTATATTCTTTCATATGATAGAACTGCATGAAGAGATGAATCACAGCTCTAGGAAGACTTACAATAAACTCTGGATCTTTAAGTTTTGCTGTGGTTTTGTGTTTTAGTTGGGATAATTTGTAACTCAATAGGGAAAGGAATAAGATTTAATTATTCAAGGCAATGAGCTCCTATGAACTCTCTCACATAATATAATGCCATCTTTTTCTTCTCCTGTTTAATTTTTTGAACACATAATACATACATTCAAAAGCACATGGAGCAGAAGTACTTATCTTGATAAATTTTCACAAAGTGAATACTCCTATGTAACTATCAACCACATCAAGAAACAGAACATCACCAGCAGTTCAGAAGGCCCTTCCTACCTTTTCTGCCCCCAATTTCCCTTTAAGGACAATCATTATTGAAGCTTTTTCAACCCTAGAGATTAGTTTCACCTATTTTTGAACTTTATTTTGAAAGGTTAGCACAGTATACACCTCTTTGTATCTGTCTTGGTCAACATTAAGTCTGTGAAATTATCTTCCTTTGTGTTAGCAGTTCAAAAAGAATTTATGCCCTTTACTGCAGAAAAATGATTTAGTCTCTGTAGATCCTTAGACTGGATTTCTGTAATGTCAAAAAATTTTCAGATACTCAATTTCATTTATAAATTAGTTTATTACATTTGTTAAATTTCTGTAATTGGATATGCCAGTTGGTTGAACATCTCTCCCTTCCATCCTTCTTGAATAGTGTTGTTATGCTCTCTATATGATCTTTGATGATATATGAAAACTTAGATACAAATATAAATAGAAACTAGAATCCTAGGGTATGAAACAGAACTGGAAAATCAAACCCATGCTCAGTACACTGATTGATATCTGTTTCTCTCACATTCAGGTGACTAAAGAGAAGTCCTTTCCAAAGTCAATGAATGAGACAAATCATTCTCGGGTGACTGAATTTGTGTTGCTGGGACTGTCTAATTCCCAGGAGCTCCAACCTTTCTTGTTTCTCATATTTTCACTGCTCTACCTAGCAATACTGCTGGGCAATTTTCTCATCATCCTCACTGTGAGCTCAGATTCCCGCCTTCATACCCCTATGTACTTTCTGCTCGCAAACCTCTCTTTTATAGATATATGTGTTGCCTCCTTTGCCACCCCCAAAATGATTGCAGACTTTTTGGTTGAACGCAAGACTATATCTTTCAATGCTTGTCTGGCCCAAATTTTTTTTGTTCATCTTTTCACTGGCAGTGAGATGGTGATTCTTGTATCCATGGCTTATGATCGTTACGTTGCTATATGCAAACCTCTTCACTATATGACAGTCATGAGCCGCCATGTATGTATTGTTCTTGTACTCATCTCCTGGTGTGTGGGTTTCATCCATACTACTAGCCAACTGGCTTTTACTGTCCACTTGCCTTTTTGTGGGCCTAATCAAGTGGATAGCTTTTTCTATGACCTCCCTCTGGTGACTAAGTTGGCCTGCATCGACACTTATGTTGTCAGCCTACTAATAGTTGCAGACAGTGGCTTTCTTTCTTTGAGTTCCTTCCTCCTGTTGGTTCTTTCCTACACTGTGATACTCATCACAGTTAGGAGCCGCTCCTCTGCTAGCATGGCCAAGGCCCGCTCCACACTGACTGCTCACATCACTGTGGTCACACTCTTCTTCGGACCGTGCATCTTCATCTACGTGTGGCCCTTTAGTGGTTATTCCGTTGACAAAGTCCTTGCAGTGTTCTACACCATCTTTACTCCCATTTTAAACCCAGTTATCTATACTCTAAGGAATAAAGAAATGAAGGCAGCCATGTCAAAACTGAGGAGTCGCTATCTGAAGTCTGGCCAGGTTCTGCGGTCATAAGAAATATTGTATTTCTGGAAACAAAGTAAATTCACAGGACTGATAACACTGTAGCTAGTCTCTACATATTTACAAATGAATCACTGTCGTGTTAAAACCAACCATTTTAACCAGTGGAAGCATTGATTAAATTGAAGTAAAGGTTAATGGTGATAATGAAAAATACAACAAACCTTAGCAATTTTCATCTTGTCTTCCTTCTATTATGTTTACTTGTCTTTTTGACTTCCTTTCCTCCTTAATTTTTAAAATTTAAATTTGTTTTAAGATAAAGAGCTATTGACTATGATGTCAATGGTACAATGTCTTTAACTTTATAAAGTGTAAATACATTGGGCCGTCTTTGGGTGGAAAAGTGTGTTTATGCCACAATGAACGGAATTATTTTTACTGTGTATAAATAAGGCAATGCACTGTTTTAAAACAACTTTTCAAAATTGGAAGAATAGTGACATGTACTTTCTGTTTTGCCATTTTATGTTCACTCTCCTACTATTGCAGTAGAATATTGTGAATACTGTTCTGAGTCAGTTGTTTGGTGACTTATCATTGGATTGTTAGTTTTCAAGGGGTTCCTCCACCAGCTCCATTTTTCCTTGTAAATTTCCCTGCCATTTGGGTCATATGGACAATGAATTCCAATTAAATGGAAACATTCACAAGACACAAGGTAATTATGGGATTCACTAGGAAGGTCAAATAGATGAGCAGCAATGATAACTCTAAGGGTTCTGGAGGAAAATTTTGTACTCTGCAACTGAGCACCACCCACCATTTGAAAAGCAGATTGTAGGACCCTTTTGGGACTTATTCCAAATTGAGTTCCTGACCATGAATTAACATGTGACTAGGATTTCCCACCATTTAAAAAATCACAATTTCTCTCATTCACTGTTCTTACATCAATGTTCATTATACACCATTCTCCATAGAGAAGGCAGTTAAGGTCTGGGGAAAGGATAATCTGTTAGCCAACTTTGGTTCTGTATCCCCTCAGTGCTTACATAATGGAGACATGAATCAGCTGGAATTTAGGCTATGGATCAGATGGTAAAGGATCTCCCTGGAATGCAGGATACCCGGGTTCTATCCCTGGGTTGGGAAGATCTCCTGGAGAAGGGAATGGCTACCCACTTCAGTATTCTTGCCTGGAGAATTCCATGGACAGAGGACCCTGGCAGGCTAGAGTCTATGGGTTCGCAAAGAGCTAGACAAAACTAAGCAACTAACATATACCCTGAAGCATTGGATTCCCTTTCATTAAGGCTTTTTGACTGCTATCACAACTACTCTTAAAACTTTACTTGTAAGTAGAAGAGATTGATATTGAGAACTTGCCATTCAGTGGCAAGTTAATTACATCAGACCTCCTCCTCCACAGGTGGTAGTGATTTGTCTTTACAGGAATGAAATTTTACCCTAGATATGAATTTTCTCTCTCTGCTTGCAGTTCTTCCAAGATCACTATCCAAGGCCTCAGAAAGGGTCTGATTTATGAATTTAGGATTCTACAAAGATTACCTGTGCAACACATTTTACTCTGAAAAATATTGTGGCAATAGACACAGGACCATGACATCAATATTCCTGAACAAAATCCCAGGTTCAAAGAACAATTGAACATACAATTAAATGTTCAGACAAGAGTCAAGCATTATGATTATACCTACTTGGAAACAATGAACTCTAAGATATGATATATTCATTGAGTGCTAAGTGCTCAGTCATGTCTGACTCTTTGCAACCCCATGGACTGTAGTCCATGAGGCTCCTCTGTCCATGGGATTTTCCAGGCAAGAATACTGGAATGGGTTGCCATTTCCTTCTCCAAGGATCTTACTAACCTAGGGGTAAAATCCATATCTCCTGCATTGGCAGGTAGTTTTTTTTTTTTTTTTTTTTAACCAGTGAGCCACCAGGGAACCTATATGCACTGAACTAAGAGTTAATTGTAACAATGTGTTACCAACTTTTAATATACAGTTTTGAAAAATATAGAGTAGAAATAAGAGTGTTCCTCTTTCCATCATCATTAGTGACAAGTTTGTGAATTTTTTGCTTCTTGCCACTGCAATTCCAGGCTTTGCTATACTGAAGATTCTGATTGCCAGAAGAACACCATTAATGAGAAATGCACTATGATTTCCACTGAGCCAAACCTTTGCCAACTGCTTGACAAAATTGGGATTTTCATGTTAATAGATAAGCAGCCCTAAGAAGGGGACTCACTGCATTACCTAGAATAGATGACATAGTTAACATGAGGAGCTAACTAATGTTAATAAGTTCAGTCTCTAGGTCATGTCTGATTCCTTGCGATCCCGTGGAGTAAGGCATTCCAGGTTTCCCTGTCTATCACCAACTGCCAGAGTTTGCTCAAACACATGTTAATAATGCAGACTGCACAAACATACCAAAGTAAGACATAGAAGAGGAAAACCTATAAGAAGTTAATTACTGATCAGGTTACCACTATAGGAACCGAGCCTTGATGTTCCTAGAAGCCTTTGATGAGCCACATATCCCAGTACCATGTTGTTTTGATTCCTATAGCTTTGTAATATAAGAAAGGGGAGGGAAATTTATTGAAAGAAATAATGGCAGAAAATGTCCCAAATATGAGGAGGAAAAGGAACATCCATTTCCATGATACCTAAAAAACCCAAATAAGCTGAACACCAAGAGATCTTCACTAACACATATTATAATCAAATTGTCAAAAGTTAAAGACAGAGGGAATTTTGAGAATGGCAAGAGAAAAGATACTTAAGACATTAAAGGGAATTCTTATAATTCTATCTGCAGATTCCTCTGCAGAAACTTTGCAGATCAGGAAATAGTGAGACAATCTATTCAAAATACCTGAGAGAGAAAAGCTTCCAGTCAAGCTGAGGACCTTATCCCTGACCATCTTGCTGAATGTCACTCCACTCCATATTTATGTATTTGTTCAGCCTCAGCATACATGCAAGTCAGTTTTAGAATTATTAATATATACTCCCTGAGAAACAACTTTACCAACTATAGTACAATGCTAATGTATAATTAATTTTATCTTTAATTTAAACTTTCAGGTTAAAATTGGAATGCTCCAGTGATGTAGGGAGGTTCCTTTTCCCCCTTCCTCCTTCAGTGCAGTTATGTCATACATTTCTAATACAGTTAGAGCTGTTTTTCAGATTCTGAATTCTAGGAGGGATGCCCTTACAACCTGGTTGATGTTTTGCTTGTTTGCTTATTTGCTTATGTTTGCTACTAAAATTAAACACTTATTTACATGTCTAAGAGTTTTGAAAAATACATAAAGTCATTTATCCACCAGACTTCTAACATACAGAACAGTATGAGGGCCACTTTTAATGTAAAACAATCAAGACATAAAGAAAAGAATAGGGAAAAATTTTTAAATATATTTACGTTTCCTCCCATGGATATCAAATGTTGTTATTGTACCATAGCTGCTTCAGATTTTTAAAAGTATATGTAATATCACTGATCCAGTTGGAACAAGTTTCATCTTACTTCCTAACTATATCTCTTATCTTCCATTCAAATAATACTCAGAATTTGGTGTTTATCACTTCCCTGGATGTTCTGAAACATTTAGTTAATAAATAAATGTCCATAATTATTTAAACCTGTGAAAATGTGATCATTTAAATTGTGTCATTTCATTTTTAAACTTCCTTAATGTTCATATATAAAATTCAATTTTAATTGTTGGTAGTATGCCATTGTGTTAAAATATTATAATTTTTTCATTTCCCCATTTATAAATACTTAGATTATCCTCTTATTTGAAAATATTTTAACAAATGACATTGCGCATGTAAAACTTTTACTAGAGTATACAGAAAACTGAGTTTGCTGAATGGTACAGAATCCCAACTTCCATTCTTTAAAAATGACCAGTTATAAATTACAGCAGAATCTCTGAGGACAGTCAGGGATGTAACACATATGAAATATCTAAAATATAGTCTAATAGACTATAGGTATATTTGTCCAAGAAATAGAAGATCTGTCATGGAGAAAAAATGAAAGCATCTTCAAATATTTGAAGAACAAATACGTTGAAAGAGTCGATTTCTTCAACTACAGGTGGTAGAACCAGTTGAACATTATACCAACAGACTAAACTGTCTTGCATAGTAGTGAGCTCCTTGTGACTGGAGAAAACCTTCCCAAAAGTTGGTGATTATTTATTAGACTGTATGATGTCTCTAATGATAGTCAGAAAGTTGGGGGTCAAAAAGATTACTCACTAGGAGTTTGAGTGATAAACAATATTTTGTTTTCATATGTACCACTTGGTTGGTTGAAGTTCTTTTTCTTTCACTTTCTGGTAAAATTATTATGTAAAATATAACTATTCCCACTGCAGGATGACTTCACAGTTCTATAAAGGGTGATATTTCACTTCTCCAATGAGATCAGTTGCCTGGCATCCTGGTAACATAAAATGTCTTATCTTAGGATACTGCAATTATATGGTTGAAAGAAAGAGGAGCAGAGCCTGCACTACCTCAGCACAGAACCTGAGAGGCTTAGCACATTTCAGTGCAAAGACCAATTTAAAATCATGTCAAGAGTCTATTGAAAATGCATTTGACATGAAAATTCACAGGTTAAGGGAAGTTTAGAAGAGTCAGAGAAACAAGGATTGGGAAAGTTATTAGAACGTGTAAGTATCATAAGTGCATTTGGAACAGATTTGCTTGGAATAGAGAAATAAATAGTAAGCTGTTTTCTAGATGCAAAATTGACAACTAGAATTCAGCAAAAGAAAGTCACTGTTGTCTCAAACTGGAAACTGCATCTAGAAGAAGCAAATTCCTGTTCTTTTCTCTCTGCATATAACATAGACTCTCCTACTGCACTGGCTTTAGGGATAGCCCTGATAGAAATAAGATTAAAAGTTGATGAATTGAGGGAAGTTTAACTATTATCTATGCCTTCTTTGCTCCTTTTACACTTTCTATTCAAAGAATATTTAGACACTAGTAGCCTGGTGGGCTACAGTCTATGGGGTCACAAAGAATTGGACACGACTGAGCGACTTCACTTAAGTCTATATTTACTGCCTATCAAAAATTTCCTGGAATGAAGACAGGAATTTCTGTTCTTTATTGCATTTTGCTTTTAATCTTATAGGAAAGTAAGTTTTATAAGATACATTATGGACAAGAAGAATTATGCATACTCATGTTCTCAGAGTTCTATTGATACATTCTAGAGAAAGATATTAATGTAAGATTAATTCCCTAAGTATCAAACTTCACCTAAAAGCAGGAGGGAAAATTTATTTTATGATGGCTTTGCAATCTGAAAATAATTTTATGCCTGAGATTTATTGGCAGTGAGAAAATATATAATTCATTAACTAAAATGCTGCTGGACTGTCCAAGCATTTTCTAAGAAATTTGAGCGATTTTTCTGAAATTCACATGTTCCCATTACATAATTGCCTCTACTTTTCTAATTTTAGGAATGAAAATAGACATGGAGATTATCTAGTCTTATTTTCTAAGCTAATAAATGGAAGAAGATTATTTATCTATACTAATATGTGCCTATCTAAATTATTAAAAAAGAATGCAAAATATTATATTGACCTGGTCTGTAACACTCATGTTAATAGTAAAGTCAATGTGGAGAGAATAGTCTAGTTACTTCTTTTATTTTGAAAAGTAACTGACAATTATATTAGGAAGATGGATATTGTATGAAATTGGGACGTTTCAGGAAATTTTTTAGAGATAAGACAATCTGTACAATAGATAATGAGTGATAACACTTCCTTGTGTAACATTATAGAACCTCGGGCTTTCTTCTCTCTTCAACTCTCATCCCTGCCCTTGCCCCTCTCCCCAGACCTTCTCTCTGAGTGTCTATTATGTTCAGCATACATATCTCTCATCACTCATTACTACAATCTCCTAATGTCAAATCCCCAATTAGTTTCTAATCATTGCAAAGGCTTTCCTTCTATCTGTATGCTGAAGGCAATAATGTTTCAGAGTGCAAATGGTTAGAGTGAAATCTTAGAAGACTTGTAGTCTCTATTTTGGCCTTTATGCAAACGCTTCTGCAAAATTTTGTTTCACTTGCCAAATGTAGATACTACAAGGCATAGCACAAGGAGGGAGCTGTGCTGCCCTAGACTCTTGATTCAGTCAGAAGAGCAGAGAAGGCAACTTTTCTCTACCTTCTTCTTGGATCTTCTTAGGTTCTGTGCCCATTTTATCTATTAACAATTGTCTGAATACCTGACCCTGAAGAGTAATTGATGCCTAAATTTCTTTGATGAAACCATCATGATTTTACCTTTTCTTTTTTTTAACCATATATACTGTTTCCATCAGTGTAACCAGCTACATTTTTTTTTTTTTTTTTTTTTTACATTTAAGCAATTTTCTCTCTGGGGATATTTTCAAATGCCAGAGAATCATAGGCTATTATGGTTAAAAGAGAATAGTTCTCAACTGCCTCCTTTTTTCAAAGAGAAACTGAGTACCTGAAAGGTTGTGTGATTTGCCTGAAGTTTGGTAAGATAGTGGAAAAGAAGTAGAAAAGATTTTATCCTAGGCTAATGCTCTGTCTATATCATATGATACCTTTGGACATCTTTTCTTGATGTGCCTTTCAGGCTATTTTAAAGCCTATAATTTAGAATGGTTTGCTTATTCAAGTCAAGAAAATATTAGTAGATATAAAATATATTTATAGCTACTAGTTATAGTTATTAGATATAAATAACTAATGAAAGTAAGAATCACCTGCTATGTACTTAACTGTGAAAAAAAGTGTGCTGGAATGACTTTAACTTTCACTTTTTCTTTCCTATATGTTGCCTGTGTTTGAGAATATTATCACTAATGTTTTCATGCATGTGTGCTCAGTCATGTCCAAGTCTTTGCAACCCTATGGACTGTGGCCCTCCAGCCTCCTCTGTCCATGGGATTTTCCAGGCAAGAATACTGGAGTGGGTTGCCATTTCCTTCTCAGGGGATCTTCCTAATCCAGGGATCAAACTCACATCTCCTACACTGGCTGGCATGTTCTTTACATCCTGAGTCATCGGGGAAGCTCCACTAATATTGTTAAACCTATTACACTGTTACAGGATGAAATGTCTGATTCAATTATATGAAGATCATACATATCTCTGAAGAGGGAAAAATTAATCTGTACTTTAAAATTAAGGAGAGTAAAAAAATAAATAAATAAAATAAAATTAAGGAGAGTAAGAAAAGAAGGAAGAAGTCTAAAATTTTTCTAAGCATTATTTTGAGAAAATGATTAAATTTCCAGACAATTAAGGAACTTTACAGAATCTAAATTTCATGGCAGTAACTATAATTGATTGCGCTTCAAAAAAAAAAAAATTGGAGTGCATTTGACTAATATTTCTGACAAATTTTTTCTGATCAAAGAAAGAAGGCTTACATGAAAAAACTATATCTGGAATGTTTTGAGTTCCTTCTAGATATCAATGTTTTAACTATTTGATTAATTCCATACATATCTCTGGAGGTTAAGTTGGAAGGTCACATTTCCCAAGCATATGTTGCTGGAATGTTGGTCAGGAGTCAATCTTCTTTATGTGACCTTTAGTGAAGCTTTTTTGGTTTTAATTTCTAGAAGTCTCTACAAATTGCTGTGATTGCTAACATATTTCCTTATTTACCACTATCATGAAGAAAAGCAATGTAGCAACAACTAGGCTAAATTCTGCGCAACATTTGAAAATTTATTTTCATCACTTCTTTGCTTCTTTTTACTACCTCTTTTACCACTCTCAGATTCCTGACAGCTCCAAGTGCTCCCCCAGCTATGAAGGGCTTCCAGCAGGATACAGCATACAGCCCTGTCTCACATCCTTGGAGACAAGTCCATCCCAGGTACAGGCACTGTGCTTCCTACCTTCTTTAGATGTAAAGCTGTTTTATGGCTCATCATCTGAGGCCATGTCAGTTTTTCTTGGTAACTTGTGCCTGACAACTAAATCCTTTCCAAGACTTAATGACCATAGATATAGATGTGTGCACACTCTTCATTTTATCTTAGATAAGAGGCAGCATTTTATTTGTGTCTTTTTGAGGACCATACAACACTGAGGGACCAGGAAAGAAGAGCATGGAAAAAGTAGACAGTCAAGAAAGTTTCTGATATTCTTTCTAACTCTAACTTTGAGCTGGTAGAGTTTATTGGCATCTGTAAATTATACTCATGCCTACTTTATCTTACCTATCAGGCATAATATTTCAGCAATAAAAAGTATTGGAAAGAGGCTTTATCTCATAAGATTTAGGAAAAGGAGGAATCTGCAAGCCACCTAGCAAAAACTCCTATGATTGCATGAATTCACTCTAAAGTATTGAAAAAAAAAAAAAAGAATTTACGTGAGCCCATTCAGTAGAGTAAACTTGTTCTTTGAAAAGTTAGGTAACACCATCCTTGAACAGGCATTATTGTCAGAAAGAAAATACTCTGATATGAAATAATACATTATTCAGAATGCTCACATATGTGTGGTTTTTACACTTGATTAAAGATTTATCATTTATAAATTTTTTTCTTTTAGCAAATATTTTCCATGTCTCTTTCAGGATAACATTATTCTCAATGTTTTATTTCTGAGAATAATGAGCCCTGAACAGTTAAATGACTTGCTCAATGTCATACAGTTGCCTCATGACACAGTTGTGATCTTAACCTAGAATATTTTCCCAATACATTTACGTTTTCATTATCGTATAGTATTTTTTTGGGTATAAAAATAGTGTCTTTTTATTAAGTGATAAAGCTATTCTTATTTCATTTAATAAAGAATGTACTGGAGACTGATAGAAAAAGAAAGACCATCACCTTTGAAAGGAGTAAGGATTATAACATTAGTAAAGAATTTTCAGGAGGGAAAGTTTTAAATCTAACTACTCTATCACCATCCTACGTAGCTCAGTGTTCTGGGAAAAATGGACAGTTAAATTATTATAAAATAAGTTTACTAAAAATAAGAATGGATTTATATTGCAAAAAACTTAGAGCTTTGTTTGCCCAAAATCTTCATCCTACATTCTTAAGAATGGAGGTATTGATTTAAGAGCTTTTCTGAGGTCAATGAGCTACTTTGTAACAGAAGAGGAAATAGATTTAATCTATATGTTTATCCTTCACAGTTTTTTCTACTCCTTTGGACCAAAGATGAGAAAGCTAAACTTTCTTCTTCATAAGAAAGCATAACTTTCTTATGTCCATAGCCCCCTGTCATAAGAGAAAAAACTGAAAAGATGAAAATATTCATGTATTATGCAAATCTCAATGATTTATGACATAAAATATACGATCATCTTCCACTAATGCTGAATTGTGAACGAAAGTTTCTGAAGAAGCCAATGCCCCAAACTATCTTACTAGCAGTGAGAAAAGAATTTTAACTGTTATAGCAGGAGGAGGTTTTTAGAACCCACAAGAGAAAGAGAAAGAAAGTCCCCTTTTTTCTGTACATCCTAAGAAGCCACTCAACTGAATCAAAATCAGACCATTACTAGCAATCCAAAAGCCCCTCCAATGTTTCCTCCTGTCCCTTTAATCCCATCAAAGAAAACTGCTATCCTAGCTTTAGATACTGTAGACTTGCTCGTCTGTCTTTACATTTCATTTAAATAGAGTAAAAGAGTGTTTACTCTTTTGTGTCTAATGTCTTTTGCACATTAATTTTGTGAAAATGTATTTCCTTCTGGTAGCAGTTCACACATTTTTCTCTTTTTAAGAGTTCTTATTTTATTTAGTGAAGAAAAGATGACATTTTGTCTCTGTAGATAATAATAGTGGATTTTTGTGATATATAAACAACTTTTCAGATATTTATTTGCAACATTCACTTGTAAATCTCATTTGCAAATTAGCTTACTTAACTTACTAAACTTAAGCAATTAATGAATCAATTGGTTGAAATTCTCTCCACCAACCTCCCAACTACCACCCTCCTCTTCTAGAAAACTTTTGGCTCAATATCCCATCCTGACTGTTCTCCTTTTGATTACTAGAGCACTGTCTCTATTTAGACACGTGTGAGATCTAACAAGTACATTTGAGTAGAAACTAGACTCTCTAACTGAACTGGAAAATTAAGCCACAATTAGTTCATTCACTGATTTCTATTTCTCTCCTATTCAAGTGACTGAAGAGAAGTCCTTTGCAAAGTCAATGAATGAGACAAATCATTCTCGGGTGACTGAATTTGTGTTGCTGGGTTTATCTAGTTCCCAGGAGCTCCAACCTTTCTTGTTTCTCATATTTTCACTGCTCTACCTAGCAATACTGCTGGGCAATTTTCTCATCATCCTCACTGTGAGCTCAGATTCCCGCCTTCATACCCCTATGTACTTTCTGCTCGCAAACCTCTCTCTTATAGATATATGTGTTGCCTCCTTTGCTACCCCCAAAATGATTGCAGACTTTCTGGTTGAGCGCAAGACTATTTCTTTTGAAGCCTGCCTGGCCCAGATTTTCTTTGTTCACCTATTTGCTGGTGGTGAAATGGTGCTCCTTGTATCCATGGCTTATGACCGTTACGTTGCTATATGTAAACCTCTCCACTACACGACAATCATGAACTGGCGTGTGTGTGTTACTCTGGTCCTCATTCCATGGTGTGTGGGTTTCATCCATACTACTAGCCAGCTGGCATTTACTGTTAACTTGCCTTTTTGTGGGCCTAATCAAGTGGATAGTTTTTTCTGTGACCTCCCTTTAGTGACCAAACTGGCCTGCACAGACACTTATGTTGTCAGCCTACTAATAGTTGCAGACAGTGGCCTTCTTTCTTTGAGTTCCTTCCTCCTGTTGGTTGTATCTTACACTGTGATACTCATCACAGTTAGGAGCCGCTCCTCTGATAGCACGGCCAGGGCCCGCTCCACGCTGACTGCTCACATCACTGTGGTCACACTCTTCTTCGGACCGTGCATCTTCATCTACGTGTGGCCCTTCAGCGGTTATTCAATTGACAAAGTCCTTGCAGTGTTCTACACCATTTTTACTCCCATTTTAAACCCAGTTATCTATACTCTAAGGAATAAAGAAATGAAGGCAGCTATGTCAAAACTGAAGAGGCGGTATCTAAAGTCTGGCCGGGTTTCTGCAGTCATAAGAAATGTTCTTTTCCTAGAAACAAAGTAAATTTATAGAACTGTTATTACCACTGTAGCCTGTGGCTAGACATTTACAAATTGAATGTTTGTGATATTAAAGCAAATCATTTTGACCGATGAGGAGGACTGATTAACTTGAATTAAAGAGTAATGATGATAAAAAAGACATTGAATGAATTTTACTTATTTTTATACTTTCTTCCTCTAAATATGTGCTTTTATTCCTTTTTTTCTAATTCTATTTCCTACTTTTTATTTAACCTCTTTAAGATACAGCCTTTGAAAACATTGAGAATGGAATTTATATTTAAGTGGCAATTAAACTGTATCTTTCCCTCTCAAAATATTACTGCTCAGATGCCAATTTTGGAGTAATAAAAGGTACATAACACTTTATCATAGAGATAATAAATCTATTTACATATATAATGTATGATATACTTAAGTAAGAATGCATTTCTCACTGTACTATGTAACTGACAGCATGAAGACAATTCTGATTCTCTATAAGGTGTAATGGAGAAGGAAATGGCAGCCCACTCCAGAATTCTTGCCTGGAGAATCCCAGGGATGGCGGAGCCTGTTGGGCTGCCGTCTATGGGGTTGCAGAGAGTCGGACGCGACTGACATGACGCAGCAGCAGCAGTAAGGTATAAAATGGCCTGGTTATACAGCAGAAGGCATTTATATTCAACACTTTCACAAATCCTTGTTCAATGTTGTTGCTTAATATGCATTATTTATGGAAAATAATTCAGAAGATAAATATGCCAGTGTGTTCTGTATCTGGTTATCTTAATTTCTGTTTAATACTGATAAAATAATCTGGAGAATTTCGGAGATGAATTATAATTCTCTACCTCTTGTCTTCACAATGATGAGAGACTGTCTCTAAGATAAAACACATCCCCCAGGTCTTCATGATTCCTGTATTTTCAGATAGGAGTGAAAGTCATTCAGTCGTGTCCAACTCTTTGCAGCTGCATGGACTAGGCAGTCTTTGCAATTCTCTAGGCCAGAACACTGGAGTGGGTAGCCTTTTCCTTCCCCAGGGAATCTTTCCAACCCAGGGATTGAACCCAGGTTTCCCACATTATAGGTGGATTCTTTATCAGCTGAGCCACAATGGAAGCCCAAGAATACTGGAATGGGTAGTCTTTCCCTTCTCCAGTGGATCTTCCTGACCTAGGAATCGAACCAGGGTGTCCTGCATTGCAGGTGGATTCTTTACCAACTGAGCTATTAGGGAAACCCTTCAGATAGGTAGGGTAGTTTTCAAATAGATACTTGGTAGAAACTATCATATTTCTATGTGGACTTTTTCTTTAGTTAACATCTTATTTCTTATATTGCCTAATGCATGTCCAGAAAATGACAGAATCCTATTTCAAGGCCTTAGGAATAGTCATGAATTTATCCTTCCCCAATCACTTACAAAATCAATATTTTTTTAGGATTTCCTACTATATGCTATTTTTGGTTTTTTCTCTTGTACTGTATTCAAAAGAGATAAAGAGGTTTACCAACAAGCAAAAGCTAAGAGTTCATCAACACTAACCTTGCTGACTCATTGGAAAAGATGATGCTGGGAAAGATTGAGGGCAAGAGGAGAAGCGGGTGACAGACGATGAGATGGTTGGATGGCATCACTGACTCAATAAACATGAGTTTGAGCAAACTCAGGGAGATAGTGAAAGACAGGAAGTCTGGCATGCTGCCATTCATGGGGTTGCAAAGAGTTGGACACTACATAGTGACTGAACAACAACAACTAAGCAAAAAAAAAAAAAAAGGCCAGGAATAGACATAAGAATATTATGAAAGGAAAACCCTCATTGCTAATAACAAAAATATAGTTAAGGAAGTAGATCAATCACTTTTAAAGCTAATAAGAAGGTGAAAAGACAGAAGTGGTAAAAGTATCTATAATCATAATAAGTAATTAAGGGATATATATGTAATATAAAAAGATGAAAAATATGATGTCAAAAACAAAACATAAATGTGAAGGAGTAAAAAGAAGGTGCTTAGAATGCATTCAAACTTAAGAGATCATCAACTCAAAAACATACCTGTATAGAAAATACTGTTATATATGAACCTCATGGCAATCACAAACAAAACATTAAGACCATCATCCTATCACAAAAGAAGAGAAGAAGAAAGGAACCAAAAACCACTATAAAAACAACCCCCAAACAATTAACAAATGACAATAAATACATACCTATTAATAATTACTTTAAATGTAAATGGACTAAATGCTTCAATTAAAAGACACAGAGTGGCTAAATGGATAAAGAAAAATAAGACTCATCTATATGCTGCCTAAGCAGACACAGTTCAGATCTACACACGCACATAGTCAAAGTGAGGAGTTAACAAAGGTATTCCATGAAAATGGAAACAAAACAAAAACTGGAATAGTAAAATTTATATCAGACAAACTTAGACCTTAAAACAAAGACTATAACAAGAGACAGAAAAGTACATTGCATAATGACAAAGGGAAAAATCCAAAAAGAAGATTTAACAACTATAAATATAGGCATCTAACCTGCCTGCTAATGCAAGAGACATAGTTGTGGGTTTGACCCCTGGGTCGGGAAGATCCCCTGGAGGAGGGCATGGCAACCCACTCCTTTTCTCTTGCCTGGAGAGTTCCATGGACAGAGGAGACTTATGGGCTATAGTTCATAGGGTCACAAAGAGTTGGGCACCACTGAAGGGACTGAGCATGCACACATGCAAACACATAGGGCAAATATAAAGACAAAAAAAAAAAAAAAACCTCAGTAATAGTAGGGGATCTTAACACCCCAGTTTTATCAATGAGGAGATCATTCTGACAGAAAACTAATAGGGAAACACCTGTTTTAAATGACATATTAGACAATTAGATTTAATAGATATACACAGAAAATTCTATCCAAAAGCAAAAGAACATACATTCCTTTCAAGTGCACTTGGAATAGTCTCTAGGATAGATCACCTTTCTAGGCCACAAAACAAGTCTCCACAAATTCAAGAATATTGAATTCATATCAACTGTCTTTTCTGACCATGATCCATGAAATTACAAGGGGAAAAAAAAGCTTCAAAAACCACACACATGGAATTTAAACAACACACTACTAAATAATCAAGGGGGTCATTGAAAAAATAAAAGAGCACACTAAAAAAAACTTGGAGGAAAATGAAAATGGAAACATATCAATCAAAATCTATGGAACCTGTGATGACATAGAAGGGTGGGAGAGAGATTCAAGAGAGAGAGGATTTATGTATACTTATTGCTGATTCACATTTTTGTACAGAAGAAAGTAATACAACATTGTAAGCAATTATACACCAATAATAAAATAAGTAAATAAGCTAGATACAAAGTTAAAAAAACATTTATGGGATGTAGGATGAATGATTCTAAAGAGAAATGTTTATAGTGGTACAAGAATACCTAAGAAAAGAAGAAAAATCTCAATCAATCCTTACAAGTAAAGTAACTGGAAAACAGAAACAAACAAAATGCAAAGTTAGTTGAAGGAAGAAGATAATAAATGACAGAATGGGAAAAAATAATGAAATAGTGACTGAAAACAAAAATAGAAAGATCAATAAAGGTAAAAGCTGGTTGTTTGAAAAGAAAAACAAAAATTGATAAACAATTAGCCAGACTAATCAAGAGAAAAAGAGTAGTCACAAATAAAATCATAGATGAAAGCTAACCAATACCACTAAAAATACAAAGGATCATAAGAGATTATTATGAATGATTATATGTCAATAAATTAGACAACCTAGAAGAAATGGATAAATTCCTATAAATGCACAATCTCCCAAGACTAAATCAGGAATAAATATAAACTATGAACAAATTGATTACCAGTAATAGAACTGAATCTGTAATTAAAAATATCTCAGCAAAATTTTAGGACTGGAGGGCTTCACAGGTGAATTCTACCCAAAGTTTAAGGATGAGTTAGCACCTGTAATTCTCACAATACTTCAAAAAATTGAAGAGAAAGGAGCACTTCTTAACTCCTTATAGAAGGCCAACATCAATTTCAGATACCAAAAAAAGACAAACACTACAAAAAATTATAGCCAATATAACAAACGCACACAAATGCAAAACTTCTCAACACAATATTAGCAAACTGAATTCAAGAACACATTGAAAGCATCATACATCATGATGAATTGAGATTTTTCCCAGAGACACAAGGATGGTTTACTATCCACAAATCAATGATTTACTACATTAGCAAATTGAAGAATATAAACCATATGATCATCTCAATACATACAGAAAAAGTTTTTGACAAAATTTAACAACGATTTATGAAAAAATCTCTCTGCAAAATGGATATAGGAGGAACACGCCTTAACATAATAAAGGCTGTATATTTCAAGGCCACAGCTCACATTATATTCAATTGTGGAAAGCTGAAATCATGTCCTCCAAGATCAGGAACAAGATAAGAATGCCACTCCTGCCACTTGTATTCAGCATAGTATTGGAAGTCCTAATGACAGCAATCAGACAAGAAAAGAAATGAAAGGATTTCAAATAGGAAAGGAAGAATTAAAACTGTCACTGTTTGCAGATGACATAATACTATGTATAGAAAATCCTAAAGTCTCCACCAAAAAACTCTGGAACTAATAAATGAATTCAGTAAAGTTGCAAGACACACAGTACTATATAGAAACATATTGTGTTTCTATAAAATAATAACAAATCATTGGAAAGAGAAATTAAGAAAACAGTCTTATTTAAAATTGCACAAAAAAGAATAAGATACCTAGGAATAAATATAATTAAGGATGTTAAAAAATGTGTATTCTGAAAACTATAAGACATTGATGAAAGAAACTGAAGACTATTATACAAAAACAAATAAAAAGATATATCATGCTTATGGACCAGAAGAATTAATATTGTTAAAATGATCATACTACCCAGGGAAATGTAAATGATGAGTCACTATGTAGTATTCCTGAACTAATATATTGTATGTAAACTATATACAAATTTTTAAAAATTTAGAAAAAGGAAAATGTAGATAAATTGAACTTCACCAAAATTAAAACTTCAGAGGACATTTTAAGAAAGTAATGAGACTAAAGAGTCTCTTGATGAAAGTGAAAGAGGAGAGTGAAAAAGTTGGGTTAAGGCTCAACATTCAGAAAACTAAGATCATGGCATCTGGTCCCATCACTTCAAGGCAAATAGATGGGGAAACAGTGGAAACAGTGGCTGACTATTTTTCTGGGCTCCAAAATCACTGTGGACGGTGATTGCAGTCATGAAATTAAAAGATGCTTGCTCCTTGGAAGGAAAGTTATGACCAACCTAGACAGCATATTAAAAAGCAGAGACATTACTTTGCCAATAAAGGTCTGTCTAGTCAAGGCTATGGTTTTTCCAGTAGTCGTGTATGGATCTAAGAGTTGGACTATAAAGATAGCTGAGCACTGAAGAATTAATGCTTTTGAACTGTGGTGTTGGAGAAGACTCTTGAGAGTCTCTTGGACTACAAGAAGATCCAACCAGTCCATTCTAAAGGAGTTCAGTCCTGGGTGTTCATTGGAAGGACTGATGTTGAAGCTGAAACTCCAATACTTGGGCCACCTGATGCGAAGATCTGACTCATGGGGAAAGACCCTGATGCTGGGAAAGACTGAGGGCAGGAGGAGAAGGGGACGACAGAGGATGAGATGGTTGGATGGCATCACCGACACAATGGATATGGGTTTGGGTGGACTCCGGGAACTGGTGATGGACAGGGAGGCCTGACGTGCTGCGGTTCATGGGGTCGCAAAGAGTCGGACATGACTGAGAGACTGAACTGAACTGAACTGAATGAGAGTCTATAGATTCGAAGAAAATATTTGTGAATCATATGTATGATAAAGGTATTATATCTAAAACATTAACAACTTATATCACTTAACAATAAAAAGACAAATAATAAAATTTTTAAATGATCAAAAGATTTGAATATATGTTTTTCCAACCAAGATTTACAAAGGGCCAATAAGCACATGAAAAGATGATCAACACCATTAGCAATTAGGGAAAATGCTAATAAAAACCACAATAAGATACCACTTCATGCCTCCTAGCATGGCTAAAGTAAACAGGAAAAAAATAACAAGTGTTGGTGAGGATATGCAGAAATTTGAAATCCAAAGTACATACATTGCTAGTGTGATAGAAAAACTGTGCAGCCTTTTGAGAAAACAGTCTGACAATTCTTCAAAATATTAAATATAGAGCTAACATAACACAGCAATTCCTCTCTCAGGGATATACATTAGGGAAATGAAAATATGTTCTTATGAAAACTTACTAATAACTATTCACAGCAGCATTATTCATGATAGCCACAAAATGGAAACAATTCAAATATTTATTAACTATTGAATGGATAACTATTGAATGGATAAACTAAAGTGGTATATCTATACAATGGGATGCTATACAGCTATAAAAAGGAATCAAGTAATGGTACATGCTACAACACATATGAACATTGTGGTAAAGGGAAAAAAAAAGTCACAAAAAGCAAGATATCATATGATTCCATTAGTACTGCATCCAGAATAGACAAATACACAGAAATGGAAAGTGGATGTCAGGATTAGAGAGAAGGAAGAGTGGGGAGTGATTGTTACTGGGTCCAAGGTTTCTTTACGGGATGAAAAAAATTCTGCTTGGGAGTAGGACACACTAATGTCCTCGAGACAGTTAATAGAGCAATCTAACACAATCTGTCATTGCAGTACCTGGGAGTCACTAGCCATTACATTTGAATCGATAGCAGGCAAAAATGGCATGTTAGAAAAAGGCAATGCATGGCTAGCCTAAATAGAACACTTTCAAAAACAATTCTTAAAAGTTTATATATAGTGGACAAAAATTAATGGCAACCATCTAGAGATAAACACTAAAGAATATTTTCACTAAGTCTTGTTGAGAAACTGGGAATAAATATAATTATAATAAATCAATTTTCATTAGAAAGTGAATACAGCTTGTCATATTTTAATAGACACAATGACATTTAAATGTTTTATAAATTTAGCATGTATAATAACTATTGACTCACTTGGAAAATTTTGTAATAATTTTAGAATAGGATAGATTGTATGTGTATGTGTGTGATACTGGTAGCAAAATATTAACTAGCATTCAATCAGAATGCTAACAAGTTGATCATTAGCTTATTTTTCTGATTATTTTTATTTGCCTGAAAAATTTTACTATTAATGCAAATTTTTCTCTAATAAAAGAACAAATAAACATAGCTTTATTAACATTTTGTTACATTGAATTAGTTCTTCCTCCTCCCGAAAGTTATTTTTCTACTTCAGTTAATACAGTTGAATATTAATACTTCATTTATTTTCCATATATCATTTCAGCTGTCAATGCAAGTTCTTCAAAGATTTCTTCCAGGCCTTTGGTTAAATATTACAGTCCTAAGTAATTTTATTAGATCTGCCTTCACCTCTTTATTCTAGAGATATACTATAGATCAAGTAGTTGAATAATGAAGTTAACATGGAATAAAACTGACTCAAACTTTTCTGGGTCTCTTAGATTCCCTGCTCTTGGCCTCACATATACAATCACAATAGAGCCAGAGAATAGGGACGGCACAGTCAGATGGGAGACACACGTAGAGAAAGCCTTAAACCACCTATTTGCTGAGAGGCCCCTAAGCCCAGCTCTGATCACCAGGGTATAGGAGCTGGAAATGAAGAGTAAGGTAGAGAAAATGATGACTGAGTTACAGGTAGCACAGATGATCTCAGTGACAGGAGTTGGCATAAGGACAACTTTATGAGGAGATCTGGTTCACATAGTGATCAGTCTTATTGAGACAACAAAACTGGAGCTGAGAGATTAGGTAAATAAAAGAGGAAGTACAAGAAGCAACACACGCAGCAGCAGGCTCCCATATTGATATAGCATTGTACCGTCATGACAGTGGGGAAGGGTAGCGGCCTGCAGAGGCAAGGTACCTGTCAAAGTCCAAGGCAGACAAGAAGGTCTCGGTGGTGCCCATGGAGAATAAGTAGAACTTCAGGAAGCAGCCAGAGAAAAAGATGCTGTAGGTCTCAGAGAGGTTAGTGAGCATGTTGGACACAGAAGTGACATACCACCTACCACAGAGTTTAGGTTTCTAATTGAATTTTACAAGTTTCTTTTCACAACTGGAAGCATTTTAATTGTAAAATTCCCAAGAGCTGTATAACTTACATGATATTTTCTAGAAAGCCATGCCTCCAAATAAGTACTAAGTTCTTTTTAGAGTGGTGGCTCAGATGGTAAAGAATCTGCTTGCAATGCGGGAGACCCAGCTTCAATCCCTGGGTCAGGAAGGTTCTCTGGAGGAGTGTATGGTAACCCACTCCGGTATTCTTGCCTGGAGAATCCCATGGACAGAGGAGCCAGGGCTAGAGTCCATGGGGTCACAAAGAGTTGGACACAACTGAGCGACTACACTTTTTTTCACTTTCAATCCTTTATCAGCAACATTCTGAAGGAAGATTTAAAGGATGAGTCTTTTTTTTATTTTCCAGGAAAATACCTTTACTGGATTACTGGATTTACCTGGAGTCTAGTTGCTGAGGAATTTAGTGTGTTTCCCCTGTCTTCTTTTCTTTACCCCAAGGGCTTTCCTCATATGAAAGTGAATGGATAGTTGAATAGCCACTGTAATTCCTTCTTATCCTGCATTAATAAGCACATTTTTGCTGCAATTTGGTCACCATCAAAATTGCCCTTATTATAACTTCTTAACTATTTAGCCATAGTAAGTTTTTTTTCTATACAATTTGATATTTTATATGTATTTAAAGAAAAGAACTTTATTGTCACACATTATTTATTTAATTATTATAGTCATTTCATTAATTCTCTATATTCCACAATTTGCCTATTTTCTTTTATATAAGTAATTTATTTCTCATTCTTTTTTCCTACCCTAAATAATGCTTGAAATGTCACTGAAAGGTACTATTTAATTATGAATTATATAAATAATTTACTTTAAAATGATTAGATCAAGATTTTATAATCTCAGGGACATAATCAAATAGATTCCTTTTGAAAATGTGTGATAGAAAGCAATCTTTTCAGGAATATCAAGACGGCAAAACAAAAAATAAGTAAGTATGCTGTGACTCATATTGCCCCATAAACTTTTTGACAGATTTGGATATGCCATAAAATACTTGAGAAACTTTTAAAGTAGTGATTTGGAGTTTGTGTTTGATCTCTGGTCTTAACAAATACCTATTAAAATATAAAATTAATATAAAAGTTGGAAAAAATCATCTATAACAAAAAATAAATATATAAATAAGCATAGTAGTAGTTTTTGTGACCTTCGATTAGGCAAAGATTTCTTAGATATGAAACCAGCATCACAAGTGATAAAAGGTAAAAAGATAAATTGGACTTCATTAAAATTCAAAGGACAATCATAAAAGTAAAAATGTAACTCACAGATTGATAAAAGATATTTGCAAATTATTTATCTAATAAGTGACTTATATCCAGAGTATATATAAAGAACTCTACAGTTGAGAATTAGAAAGATGAATAGGCTAATGTTTTAAAAATTGTCAGGGATTTGAATATATTATTCCCAGAGAAGACATGCAAGTGGCCAATAAGCACACTGAAAGATAATCAGCGTCCTTATCATTAGGGAAATGCAAGTGAGCACCACAATAAGATACCTCTTCATATATACAAGGATAGCCAAAGGACAAAAAAAAGAAAGAGCAAACAGCAAGTGTTGGTGAGGATACAGAGAAAATGAACCCCATACATTTCATACTATGCTGATATGATAGTAAAGATGGCACAGTCACTTCGGAAAATAGTCTGACAATTCCTCAAAATATTAAATAGTTAACATACGACACAGCAATTCCTCTCCCTGGAGTAAACCCCCCAAAATGAAAATATATGTTCACACAAAAACTTGTACATGTATAATTCATAATAGACCAATGATGGAAACAACTCAAACGTCTATCAACTATTGAATAGATAAAATGTGGTATATCCATACTAAGAAATGCTATTCAGCCATAAAAAGGAATAAAGTACAGATAAACATGCCCAGCAAAAATGAATCTTGTACACATTATGTTAAGTGAAAGAAGTTGGTCACAAAAGGTCACACATATTGTATGATTCCATTTATATGAAACTTTGAGAATAAGCAAATCTATAGAACAGAAAGTAGATTAATTGTTTCCAAGGACTGGAGAGAGGAAGGATAGGGGGAGTAATAACTAATGGATTCATGGTCTTTTTGTGGAATGAGGAAAATTCTGGCTGACAGTATGAGATGCTATTGTTCCTGACATAGTTAGCAAAGCAAATCTAGTAATTTCTGTAATTGCAACAATACCTGAGGGTCACTGGCTGTTATCTCTAGCTTGTAGAATGCACAAATGACGTATCAGGAAAAGGCAGTGTATGGTTTATTTTATAGAGAATTTATTTTAAAAATAATTATTAAATTAAACATATAATGGAGAAATAATGGCAACCATCTGGATCCAAATTCTGAGTATTTAAACTAAATCTTGATGAGGAAGTGGGAAGTACAATTATGATAAATGAACTTTTATAAAGTTAATTAATTTTTTCATGTCTTTAATATTGACATAGAAATTAAAATTTAAATGTTGCTTTGTAAATTTAGCATGACTTTTGACTTACCAGAGAAATATTAGTAATAAAGATTTGATTATTGTGTATACACGTGTAACTGATATGGTAACATCAGAATTTTAGCTAGTGTTAAGTCTGAATGCCAGGAAGATGACTGATTACATTTTCTTTGATTATTTTTATTTGAATATGAAAAAAGTTTACTATTAATGTAAGTTTTTTCAAACAATAAAAAAATGGACAGACGGCCACAGTTAATTTAATAAACATTTAATTACATTTGACTATGTTCTTCTCCCTCCCCCAAATATATTTGTCTAATGTGGTTAATACAATTGAATGCTAATCTTTCAATCATTTATTTCACATATATTATTTCAGTTGCAAACACCAGTTCTTCAAAGATTTCTGCCAGGCCTCTGCCTAAATCTCACAGTCTTAAATAATTTCCTCAGAGCCTCCTTCATCTCTTTATTCCGGAGACTATAGATCAAGGGGTTGAACAGTGGAGTTAACACAGAATAAAACAAAGTCACATATTTCTGAATCCCGGCTGGATTGCCTGCCGTTGGGCTCACATATACGACCATAATAGAGCCATAGAACAGAGACACTACAGACAGATGGGAGCCACAGGTAGAGAAAGCCTTATGCCGGCCTTCTGCTGAGGGGACCCTAAACACAGCTCTGATCACCAGGGTGTAGGAGCTGGTAATGAAGAGTAAGGTGGAGAAAATGAGGACTGAATTGTAGATGGCACAGATGATCTCAGTGACAGGAGCTGGCACACAAGACAGCTTTATAAGGGGTCCTGGGTCACATAGGAAGTGATCAATTTTATTGAGACAACAAAAGGGGAGTTGAGAGATTAGATATATAGGCAAGAGGAAGTACAAGAAGCCACACAGACAGCAGCAGGCTCCTAATCTGATGCAGCGTTGCACCGTCATGACAGTGGGGTAGTGAAGGGGCCTGCAGATGGCAAGGTACCTGTCAAAGGCCATGGCAGACAAGAAGAGGGTCTCAGTGGTGCCCATGGAGAAGAAGAAGTAGAACTGGAGGAAACATCCAGAGAAGGAGATGGTGTTGGTCTCAGAAAGAAAGTTGGCTAGCATATTAGGGACAGTGGAGGTGATAAACCAGATCTCCAGGAAGGAAAAATTGGCCAGCAAGATGTACATTGGAGTTTGCAGTTGATGGTCGCACCTCACAGCACAGATAATGCACAGATTTCCAATGAGTGTCAGAATATATGTGCCAGAAAAAACTGAGAAACAGAGGATCCGAATTTCCCAAGTATAAGGGAAGCCTAAAAGGATGAATTTACTCACAGGGCTAGAGCAATTCTCTACATGGGTATACTTATTTGCTTTCAAAGCTGCAAAAGAATGACAGATTTCCATGTTAGAACTGGCCTTACGAAACATTACTCATTAGGGCAGATGACTTGCTTTGAGCCACATTACTTGGTGCTGTACTTAGTTGCATCCAACTCTTCGGTACCCTATGGACTGTAGCCCACCAGGCTCATCCGTCCATGGGATCCTCCAGTCTAGAATACTGGAGTGGGTTGCCATGCCCTCCTCCAGGAGAGTTTCCCAACCCAGGGATCAAACACAGATCTCCCACATTGCAGGAGGATTCTTTACTGTCTGAGCCACCAGGGAAGCTCAAGAATACTGGAGTGGGAAGCCTATCCCTTCTCCAGTAGATCTTCCTGACCCAGGAATTGAATCGTGGTCTCCTGCATTGCAGACAAATTCTTTACCAGCTGAGCTACCTACCATATACAGAGATGTTACCATGATTTTCAAGTATTCATATTCCTATTCTGGATATAATAAAAACAAAGTGAACAGAGAGCTTTCCTAATTTCCTACAGCTAACAAAGTGTTGACAATAAGTAAATATGTATAAGGACTTACCATTTTAAATAATACTAAAAAAAACACAGATTCTGCTCCCCCCCTCAAAAAACAAACAAATAAAAACACAGCCAAGTTAACTCAGTGTTTGTGACATACAAAGACATTAAAGAAAATGCTATTCAATATTCTTTGTTCTATTATTGAGAAATATGTCAAGTTGAATTAAGGACAATACCAACAGATCTAAATTCTTTATACAACTTTAAATTTTTTTGAGTTAGGTTATGAGAAATATTTCTATAACTTTTTTTCCTATATCTTTTTAAGAATAGATTATAAGTCAATATTAAAATGAAAATTTATGAGAGTTCACATTTCAATTCCTTCAGTAAAAACACACTCTCGAAAATACATGTTAAAGTCAAGTAAGTATCAATTATTAAAATATGTCATGTTTACTTATTATGCTCACAAAGAATGTCCTAAATTTTGCAATCTCAAGTACAAATAAAATTCCTTGCCTGCTACTCATTAAAAGTAACAGAAAGTACAGGGGATAGACTTTTCTGAAAGAAGGAGTATCCATTCATTTTCTGGAATTTTCCCTGGTTTAGGATCAGAACACCCTTATATAGAGCGGGAATAAAAAGGAGCATCTGGCAAGATCCTTTAAGAGTTTTAGCAAATGTTTGAAGTAACATTTTTTATAAGCTCTCATATAAAATCTCGGCTATGATTCTGGAGAAATAGTATTTTTATAATTTGCATATTAAGTTATAAAACGAGAAGGGGTAGAAGAAAGAAATAAGGAAAGCTCAGACCCGTGTGAGCTTTACCTTACCTGAAGATACAAGGTGAATATCATAGAATTCTGTATAGTTGAATGCCATTTTCCACATCTGAGTATACAGAAAAACCAAATACAACAGTTTTCTCGTATCTCAGAAAAACCAGATATAGTAGTGTTCCATGAATTATTGTGGGAATTCATATGAATTGCTGAATAGGCTGTTAGGAAGAGCATTATGGGATTAAGAAGTCATTCATGGGTACTCTTCAGGCTTCCCCTCTGTAGTTCTCCCTTTTTATATAAACTGTAAAGGCAAAGTGACAGTGGCAAAGAAAATCGTGGTCTAGACAGAATCACATGAAGAATTTAAATGTTGTTCCCTTTTAAGTTCTGTAGAGGCCATCTTTGGAAACTGGCCCTCTAGAGAGGGAATTCATAACACAGTAGTTCTGTTGAACCTGGTTTCCTATTTTGGTCTTTATTCAGCATGCTGGATTAAGTTTCAGATTCTTACACATTTTTTATTCTAATTTGAAGATTTCTCTTTAGTAATAATGAAGAGGAGTGGAAACAAAAAAACTGGCAGGGAAAGTTTGCTGTTTTAGCTATGATGGAAAGTAAATTTATCTCTAGTGATTAGAAGAAAGTTGTGACTGGCAATGAGACTTGATTTTACATTTGAAGAAAAGTCTCTGGAATAAAGGTTAGCATAGTGATTAGAAGTCTGTGTATTTAACCATATTAAAGACCTCTTTCCATGTGCTAAATCCATCTTTAATGCCCTACCCCAAACTCACCACCACCACCACGTTGAGAGACACATTCTTTAGCTATGATATTTTAAAATAAAAAGTAATTAATAAAAATTTAGCATGCAGTTAGCCACTTTAATAACATGTTTGAATGATTCTGTACTAAAATATTATTATTATTATATGTTTATATAAGATTTTACACAATGACTACCTAATTGTTGAGCCCTTAGATAACCAGATAGATAACCTTAGATAACCAGAGTTACAAAGATTATATTATATTAAGCCACATTCTAGAGTAAAATATTTCCAAATAATAGAACATTATCAAGTAAGATGTATACCTTAAGAGCTATCCATTATTGTATCATATGTGAATATAATATATAAATATAACACAATTTTTAATTAATAAAGGTAACATAAGAATGTCTTAACAGATGTAGAAGCAAAAATAGATAAACTTGAAACCCATTTTTGATAAAGTAAACCAGAAATAGAAATAAATGATCTAAATTGATTAAAAAAACCTCTTCATCAGAAATAATTGGCAAAATCATATTTTAGTAGTAAAACACAAAAACATTACAATTAAAATCAAGGACAAAACAAAATATTCCTATGACAGAGTTATTGTTCTAAGTGATTCATTTTCCTTTTTTCCTAAAGGATAACGTTTCTATCTTTCACAAATGTTAGACGAGGTAATGTGACTTTGTTTGCCCAGTAAGACAAATTTACATATGGCACTTTTAAAGAAAACCTTTAAGAACCATTATGCAATGCATCATAGCTCTTTTTCCCGTTCAATAAAGTACACGCACGGCTGATTCATGTCAACATATGGCAAAAACCACTATAATATTGTACAGTAATTAGCCTCCAATTAAAAAAAATAAATTAATTAGAAAAAAAAACCTATTTGCAGGGCAGGAATAGAGACACAGTGCAGAGAATGGACTTGTGGACGTAGTCAGGGAAGGGAAGGGTGGGATGAACTGAGAGAGCTGCACTGACATATATTCTTTACTATGTGTAAAACAGCTAGCTAGCTAGCAGGAAACTGCTGTATACACAGGGAGCCCAGCTCAGTGCTCTGTGATGACCTAGAGGGGTAAGATGGGAGGGGAGGTACAAGAGGGAGAGAAAATATATATACCAACCAGAAGCAACAAGTCAATGTGAGTAAAAAAAAAAAAGAAGTTGCTGTAAGTCACTGATATTTACAGGTACTTCTAAGTACCTGTATCTTACATGTACTTTCAAGATAATGTAATTTGGGGAAAGTCAGTTGATACATCATCATCATTGCTTGTATATACACCAATGAAATGAGACAAAGGTAATAATATACAGGCATGAATATTAGGAAAAGAAATTTTGATTGTTGGCTAAGAAATGAATGTCTACCAAGAAGAAGAGAATCAAGTAAAACACAAAATGATTCAATAAGTTGGCTAACTACAAAACATGTAGGTAATAAAACTTTCCTTTTATGTATGACAAGGTTATAATTCTTATGAGTAAATTATTTCACTTTCAATAGAAACACAAATCATCTGGAAATAAACTTTGAAAGATAGTAAATGCACCATTAAGAAAATGTGAATCTTGACAGAGGTATATAAAAGAAAACCAGATTATCAGGAAAGTCATACCATGTTCTTTCATGGATTGACTTCTTAGTGTTAAGTATAAATATTTAACACAAGGCAGTGCACAAATCCAAGGCAGTCTAGACAAATCCTAGTCAGACTGTGGGAGAGAAACTGTTATAGAAGTTTTCAACTTGAGAAAGAGATTTTAAAACTCTCCTTTGAAATAAACTCTCAGGATAATAAATGTATTTTGAAAAAGTAAAATAATGATGTAAGGTTTTACCTATCAGATTCAAAAAATGAAAAGACAACTTACAGAATGGGAGAAAATGCTTGCAAATGTTGCCAGCATCACCCTGATATCAATATCAGACAAAAATATTACAAAAAAGAAAACTACAGGTCAATATCACTGATGAAAGTAGATGCACAAATCCTCCAAAAAATTTTCAAAACAAATTCAATAATACTTAAAATGATTATCCACCATGATCCAGTGGTGCTTATCTCAGAGATGCAAGGATGGTTCAATATCCACAAAGCAATCAACCTGATACATTACATTAACAAATTGAAGAATAAAGATCAAATATCATTTTAATAGATACAAAGTTTTTGACAATATTCAACATGCATCTATGATAAAAACTCTAAGCAAAGTGGATATAGAGGGAAGGTACTTCAGCATAAAAAAGCCATATATAATAACCTCACAGTTAACATCAGACTCACTGCTGAAAAGCTGAAAACATTTTCTTTAAGATTAGGAACAAGACAAGAATGCCCACTCTCATCACTTATTTGTCATAGACTGTTCAGTAGATGCCATTGGAAAACCTGGATAGCTACATGCAAAAGGATTAAACTAGACTACTTTCTCATGCCCTTTGTAAAAATTAATTAAAAATAGATTAAAGACCTAATGGAGTTTGCAAACAGTTGGACACAACTAACACTTTCACTTCACTTTTTTTTCTAAAGGCAAGTGTAAAGCCTCAAACCATAAAACTCCTAGCAGAAAATGCAGGAAGTATGCTCTCTGACGTTGGTCATAGCATTATTTTTCTACATCCATCTCTTTAAGCAAAAGAAATTTTAAAAAAAATGAATTCAGCAAACTTTGCCTTTTGCATGGCAAAGGAAACCATCAACAAAGTGAAAAGGCAGCTTACTAAACTGGAGAAATCATTTTCAAATAATATACATGATATGGGGTTAATATCTAAAATATATAAATCACTCATATACCTCAACAACAAAAACCAACCAGTTGAAAAATGGACCTGTATTGACATTTTTCTAAAGAAGGCATACAGCTGACCAACAGGCACATGATAAGATATTCAATATCAGAAATCATCAGAGAATTTCAAATGAAAACCACAATGACAGAATGGCTATTATCAAAAAGACAACAAATAAGGAGTATTGGTGAAGATATGGAAAAAAGGAAACACTTGTATACTGATGGTGGAATTGTAAATTGGTGCAGTCACTATGGAAAAAGTATGAAGTTTCTTTAAAAGATTAAAAATATAACTGTCATATGATTCAGCAATTTCACGTCTGGGTATTTATCAAAGAAAACAAAAACCTAATTGAAAAAGATATTGTACCCCAGTATTTATTGTAGCATTATTTACAATAGCCAAAATATGAAAACAACCTAAATTTCATTACCCTGACATCAAAGCCAGACAAACATATAGGAAATGAAAACTACAGATCAATATCTCTAATGAATGCTGAAATAAAAATCATCAACAGATATTCAACATCATATAGCATATTAAAAGGATTGTACACTGTGACGAAGTGGGTTTTTTTCCTGGAATGCAAGGATGGTTTAAAAGATGAAGAGCAGTCAAAGTAATATATTAACTACAGGAAGGACTAAACCCACATGGATATCTCAACTAATGCAGAGAAAATATCTGACAAAATTCCTCACCTTTACATGATAAGAAACATACAAAAAAAAAAAAAAAAAAACAAACACTAGGGGTAGAAGTGAATTATCTCAGCATAATAAAGACCATTTAGGAAAAGATTCACAGCTAACATTAGAGCCAATGGTGAAAGACTGGAAACATTTCCTCTAGATTAGAAATAAGGCAAGAATTCCCACTCTTACCTCTACCATTCAACATTAAGAGGAAGTCCAGAGCTATCACACAAGAAAAAGAGGTAAATATTATCCTGAAATAGAAAAGGAAGAAGTAAAATAATTTCTGATTGTAGACAACATGATCTTATAAGTAGAAAACCCTACAGATTCCAACAAACTGTTAGACCTTATGAACAAATTCAGCAAAGTTGTAAGATTAAAAACTCAAAACACAAAAAATTATTTGCACTTCTAGGTACTATAAACAGTCTAAAGTAAAATTAAATATCATTCATTTACAATAGTATCAAAATTAAAATAGGAGTGAAGCTATCATAAGGAGGTTGAAGATACATACACTGAAAACTATAACATACTGTTGAAATAAATTATAGAGCCAAATTAATGGAAAGACATTCTGTGTTCATGGATTGGAAGACATAATATTGTTAAGATGTGCATACTAGCCAAAGTAATCTATAGATTCAATATAATAATATTTAGGCTAAGTGAATATAGCAAAATCACTACAACTATTTAAAAAATAAAATTAAAGAAAAAGAAATTTACAGTAGTTCAAAAATAACATAAAGAGTAAAAATATCTAACTAAACTTTACTCTGAAAACTAAAACACATAACTGAGAGAAATTAAGTGAAGCAATATGTTCATGTTTATGTACCACATGACTCATTGCTGTTACATGGCAATGATCCCAAACAGTTATATTGTTTGACTGATATATTGAAATTCCATATGTATACTTATAAGTATGCTAAAGAAAGTTGATAAGCTAATTCTAAACTGTAGGTAAAAAAGAATAGGGTCTAGAATACACAGAGCAATATTAGAGAACAAAGGGGGAGATATATATTATCAGATATCAAGATTTAATACAAATCTTAATGTGACAGTGCAGTATTAGTAAAAGTATAAAAAATAGAGAAGATTGAAATGGAGGCCCATATATAGTGTTATTTATCACACAGCCACCACAGAAATCAATTGTCTCTTTAGTAAATATTTTTAGGTCAATTAAATATCCATATGAAAGAAAATGAAACTTGACATCCTACCTCACACCACATACAATTAATTTTAAAAGGAGCATATCCTTACTTACATGTGAAAACCAAAAATCTTTAAGCATCTATTTTAAAATGAGAATATGTTCATGACTTTGAGAGAAAGAAATATTTTTCAAAAGAAATGTCTTTAACCATATATGAAAAAACTTGACAGTATTAAAACTAAGAGCTTCTGCTTACTAAGACACCATTAAGTGAAAAGGTAAATGCTAATAGAATTAGATCATTGCAATACATATATTCAACAAGGGATTTGCTTATACATGATACAAATAATTTAAGTCAGTAAGAAAAAGCCCATGATCCAGTTAAAAATTGAGCAAATAATTTGAATTGGCATCTTATGAAAAATATTTCCAAATAGCCCATAGACATATGAAAAAGATGTCAGTTTGATTTTGGATTTTTCCTACAACACTGAAGATAAAAGCTGATATGAGAGAATAGCATGTTTATATTACAGAAAGGGAAACTAGTGATGACAATAAAGAAAAATATTTGGCAGTTTTTTATTGAATTAAACATACATTTATCCTACAATTGAAAAGTTTCAGTTGATATACACATACATCCAACAGAAATGAGTGCTATGTCCATCAAAAAACATGAGCAGGAATGTTGACAGCAGCTTTATTTGTACCTGCCAAATGTCCAACAACAATGTAATGTGTAAGTAAATTATGGTATGTTCATACAATGGAAAAAATAATACAGTTCACTGGTAACAAAAAATAAACACTGATTAGCATAATTGCTTGGAATAATTTCACAGATAGTATTAAATCAAAGTAATCAAACATATACAGCATTATCATATAATTCCCCTTATTGAAGTTCAAGAAGGCTAAATTAATTCAGAGTGATTAGAAATCATAAAAAGAGTTTTAGGGTTTTTGACTGAGAGGAGGATATGAGGAAGCCTCCTGAGGTACTGTTGATATGCTATTTCTCTGTTCGTTTGGAAGTTTACATAGGTAAAAATTGAATCAATTATAAATTTAGGCTAAGATTAAAAATCAATATTTCAACTATTTGCATCTTGTAATATCCTTGAAATCTAGAGAATTTCTGTACATTAATAATGAAAACATAATAGATGGCTAAGTGATAACATGCCCATGAAATTTTCAGAAGAAGGAGTATTCAGTTCAGTTTAGTCACTCATTCGTGTCTGATTCTTTGCACCTCATGGACTACAGCCAACTCCCAGAGTTTACTCAAACCCGTGTCCATTGAGTCGGTGATGCCATCCAACCATCTCATCCTCTGTTGTCCCGTCTCCTGCTTTCAATCTTTTTCAAATGAGTCAGCTCTTCACATCAGATGACTAAAGTATTGGAGTTTCAGCTTCAACATCAGTCCTTCCAGTGAACACCCAGGACTGATCTCCTTTAAGATGACTGGTTGGATCTCCTTGCAGTCCAAGGGACTCTGAAGAGTCTTCTCCAGCACTGCAGTTCAAAAGCATCAATTCTTCGGCACTCAGCTTTCTTCACAGTCTAACTCTCACATCCATACATGACTACTGGAAAAACCACAGCCTTGACTAGCTGGACTTCTGGACAAGGCTTCCCTGGTGGCTCAGAGGGTAAAGGCATCCGCCTACAATGCGGGAGACCTGGGTTTGATCCCTGGGTGGGGAACAACCCCTTGGAGAAGAAAATGGCAACCCACTCCAGTATTCTTACCCAGAAAATCCCAGAGACAGAGGAACCTGGCAGGCTACAGTCCATGGACTCGCAAAGAGTCAGACACGACTGAGCCACTTCACTTCACTTGACTAGATGGAACTTTGTTGGCAAAGTATGCCTCTGCTTTTTAATATGCTGTCTAGGTTAGCCATAACTTTCCTTCCAAGGGTAAGCGTCTTTTAATTTCATGGCTGCAATCACCATCTGCAGTGATTTTGGAGCCCCCCAAATAAAGTCAGCCACTGTTTCCACTGTTTCCCCATCTATTTCCCATAAGGTGCTGGGACCAGATGCCATGATCTTAGTTTTCTGAATGTTGAGCTTTAAGCCAACTTTTTCACTCTCCTCTTTCACTTTCATCAAGTGGCTCTTTAGTTCCTCTTCACTTTCTGCCATAAGGGTGGTGTCATCTGCATATCTGAGGTTATAGATATTTCTCCCAGCAATCTTGATTCCAGCTTGTGCTTAAAGAGTAAACAAATAATTAAAAACCCAAAGATGTTCATTAATACTGCTGATGAGGCAAACACAAATTAAGATAATGAACTATTATTTTGCCTATCATATTTGCAAAATTACAATAAAGATTGACATCCAGTGTTAGAAAGCGTGCAAAATAGCACCATGTATACTGTTCACAGGAGAAAAAAACAGTCTGTCAACATTCTTCTCAGAAATTTCACTCTCAGCGCTGTATCCCTTCCAAATACCCAATAAATACCTAAATAACTATGAGCAAAATTTAAAGTTATTCATTGTAGTGCTGTTTGCAGAAGTTATAAAATAATAAATGATATGCATGTCAATTAGTGAATATTTATTTCATTATACCAGAGCTATTTTAAAAATATTATGTATTATTTAAAAAAGAATTAGCATACAGTATATGAAAGTTTATCCATAAATCAGTCTTTCTCTTTCTCTTCCTTCTTCTCCTTTTCTCTCTATTCACCCCTCTCTCTTCTTCTTTCGCCTCATGGTATGGATGTGACAGTGGAAGAAAGGGTGAGATTTTATTCTTATTTACATATTTCTATAATTTAGAAAAATAAAACAATATAAAATCTAAAGTGGGAATCCTGACTAGAGAAGGCACTCCAAATAGAGAAAGTGGTGAAAAGTTTTACTGTTTTTGGCAAGGCACTTGGAACCAAACTTTTCCTAGTGCTTCATTATCTTTCTTATTAACCTCAGTCCTGGGAACATTTACCTCTTAATTACATAACATTTTAAAAATAGGTCTGCTATAATGAAATAAATATTCAATTAATGGATATGCCTATAATTTATTATTTCATAACTTATGCAAACAGCACTAAAATGAATAATTTTAAATTTAGAAATTTTAAATAACACAGCTGACATACTGGAACTATCATCCAGCTGATATATTACAAAAAAGAATCTTTTTTCCTCTTTTTTTTTTTTTTTCTGTCCATTTCCATTTACCCCTGCATCCCACTATTACCCTAAAATACACATATTTTTTTGTGTTTGGTAATTTCTGGCAATAGATTGTGATTTAAAAATTTTAATAATTCCCATTGTGATTTGATTATGAGTACCTGAATCCCTAAATCCCTGAATGCCAAAATTTCTTAATAATGGCCAGTGTAACCTGGGTGTTCCACTTTATTTATTTATTTTCCTACATCTATAGTTTTTAGGATGGCTCTGTAGTGTTAATGTGCCAGGCTTCTGTGACCACAAGACCTGAGACTCTACACTTTATATGCAGAAGGTATATAATTAGACTTAAACTCTATTATGTTGAAAGCTTTACTTCATGTTCCTGTTATCTATACCCATTTGCAAGATCAGTATTTAATGGATATTGCAGAATTTTTTAGTAGTAGAGCATATTGTATATGTAATATCAAGTATATAAAATCAAAAAATACATTTTAGAAAGCTTTCAAGAATATATGACTCACTAAAGTTAATCATGTTTGCTTCTTGGTATTAGAAAAATTATTTTCCTCATGTTTTTCACATTTATAAATTTCAGCAATAAATGTTTATTATTTTCATAATTATAAAAATGTTTAAGCATGAAAAATTAAATAGTGAAATATTTAAAACCCTGCTTTTAATAAATCTGAGGTCTTTTATGTTATACCTAGACAACAATAATTGCTCTGTAAAAAAGTAACATGGATTATAATTAAGGGGATTTTTAATCTGAAATTTAGTAACTAAAATAAGCAACAATTAAGTTGCAAATAAAGGACAAAATCCAAATATTCAGTTTTTTAATATAAAATAAGAGTTTTACAATCAAAAAAGCTGTGTGGGTATTTATAACTGCACAAATTTACAGAGAGTTATATATTAATCAAAAGTATAATTGAGTTTATTATAGAAAATTTAAAACTATCAATAAGTAAAAAGAAAAATTTTTTATGTCCAAGTAAATATTTATTTATAAAATATTTATATTTTATGTCCAAGTAAATATGTCCAAGTAAATATTTATATTTTGTTGTCTTTTCCTTTAGTATAGCTGTTTATATAGCTTAACTTTTCTGTGTACGTAAATCTTTTTCATGTTTTAAGTATATTTTTATGTGTTGTTTTATTTCTCTTTATTAGTTTGCCATTTTCTCAGGTTAATGAATTTTTTTTGCAACCATTATTTTAATAAAATGATACTTAAATTTGGGAGATTTTCTTCATATTATTCCTTGGTAATTTTAATGTTAGCATATAAATAACAATATTCATATAATTTATTTTTTCTTTTTTTCATATAATTTCTTTAATTGAGAAGTATATACATTTTTACTGTTCTGTTTAATTTTTATTTGGTTTAAAATTATCTTTTTCAAAACTAGCATTCTTGTTAAATGCCTAAATGAAGATATTCAGTTCATAGATTCAAATGGGGCATGAACTATGATGACAAAATGTAAAGAATATTCGCTGATATTATACTTGAAATTATTGTGTCTTAATTCCTCAAAACATTGCTATGTGTGTGGTAGCACTGACGACTTTGAGTCAATAGAAGCTATCATGTGTAGCCACAGTCCTCAATATACTATTACCCATTTCATTTCATGCAGTAGCACCTTCTAGCTCTTGCTCTTATGAATGGATGAAATACACAAACACAGTCCCTGGACTGCTAATTCTTTCGTGTAAGAGAAATCATTTCTTTGTGCTCAATTTGATAGGAGTCAAACAGGGAGTAACTTGAATGTATGAATAACCATTATATGATTCTATTTAGATCAATAAAAGCATACAGTGTGCCCACATATCCACAGCTATGACTTAAGATGGAAAATGTTATTATAGATAATAATAAGCTGGATGGAAGTGTATTATAACAATAATATGCAGGACAGACATTCAGCAAATTCAGTTCAGTTCAGTTCAGTCGCTCAGTCATGTCCGACTCTTTGCAACCTCATGAATCGCAGCACGCCAGGCCTCCCTGTCCATCACCAACTCCCAGAGTTTACTCAAACTCATGCCCATTGAGTCAGTGATGCCATCCAGCCATCTCATCCTCTGTCGTCCCCTTCTCCTCCTGCCCCCAATTCCCTCCGCCAGCATCAGGGTCTTTTCCAATGAGTCAACTCTTCACATCAGGTGGCCAAAGTATTGGAGTTTCAGCTTCAGCATCAGTCCTTCCATTGAACACCCAGGACTGATCTCCTTTAGGATGAACTGGTTGGATCTCCTTGCAGTCCAAGGGACTCTCAAGAGTCTTCTCCAACACTACAGTTCAAAAGCATCAATTCTTTGGTGCTCAGCTTGCTTCACAGTCCAACTCTCACATCCATACATGACCACTGGTAAAACCATAGCTTACCAGATGGACCTTTGTTTGGCATGTAATTGTCTCTGCTTTTTAAATTTTATGCCTAGTCTAGGTTGGTCCAATAACTTTCCTTCCAAGGAGTAAGGCCGTCTTTTAATATTTCATGGTGCAATCACCATCTTGCAGTGATTTTGGAGCCCCCAAAAATAAAGTCTGACACTGTTTCACTGTTCCCATCTATTTCCCATGAGGTGATGGGACCAGATGCCATGATCTAAGTTTTCTGAATGTTAAGCTTTAAGCCAACTTTTTCATCTCCTCTTTCACTTTCATCAAGAGGCTTTTTAGTTCCTCTTCACTTTCTGCCATAAGGGTGGTGTCATCTGCATATCTGAGGTTATTGATATTTCTCCTGCCAATCTTGATTCCAGCTTGTGCTTCTTCCAGCCCAGCGTTTCTCATGATGTACTCTGCATATAAGTTAAATAAGCAGGGTGACAATATACAGCCTTGACATACTCCTTTCCCAATTTGGAACCAGTCTGTGTTCCATGTCCAGTTCTTACTGTTGCTTCCTGACCTGCATTAGGTTTCCCGTCAGAGGCAGGTCAGGTGTCTGGTATTCCATTCTTCAGTAATTTTCCTAAGTTTATTGTGATCCACACCGTCAATAGGTTGTGTGTGAATAAAAGCAAAAATAGATGTTTTCTGGAACTCTATTGCTTTTTCGATGATCCAGTGGATATTGGCAATTTGATCTCTGGTTCCTCTGCCTTTTCTAAAACCAGCTTGAACATCTGGAAGTTCACGGTTCACGTATTGCTGAAGCCTGGCTTGGAGAATTTTGAGCATTACTTTACTAACGTGTGAGATGAGTGCAATTGTGCAGTAGTTTGAGCATTCTTTGGGATTGCTTTTCTTAGGGATTGGAATGAAAATGGACCTTTTCCAGTCCTGTGGCCACTGCTGAGTATTTATTATTTATGCCACTGCTGGCATATTGAGTGCAGCACTTTCACAGCATCGTCTTTCAGGATTTGAAATAGCTCAACTGGAATTCCATCACCTTCACTAGCTTTGTTTGTTGTGATGCTTTCTAAGGCCCACTTGACTTCACATTTCAGGATGTCTGGCTCTAGGTGAGTGATCACACCACTGTGATTATCTGGGTCATGAAGATCTTTTTTGTACAGTTCTTCTGTGTATTCTTGCCACCTCTTCTTAATATCTTCTGCTTCTATTAGGTCCATACCATTTCTGTCCTTTATTGAGCCCATTTTTGCATGAAATGTTCCCTTGGTATCTCTAATTTTCAGCAAACTTAGATAAGTGTCATTACTTAGGTAATGAGCCAGCAATAAGACCAAAGTGGCAAATAAACTTCCCTCTAGCCATTTTTACAGGGTGGAGCCTCAAGAGTTATCGTCATAGAAAAGGCCACACGGTTATTATAGTAGCCTAACCATCTAAAGGCAATGGCACCCTACTCCAGAAGTCTTGCCTGGAAAATCCCATGGACAGAGGAGCCTGGTAGCTGCAGTCCATGGGGTCGCTAAGAGTCGGACATGACTGAGCGACTTCACTTTCACTTTTCACTTTCGTGCATTGGAGAAGGAAATGGCAACCCACTCCAGTGTTCTTGCCTGGAGAATCCCAGGGATGGGGGAGCCTGGTGGGCTGCCGTCTATGGGGTCGCACAGAGTCGGGCACGACTGAAGCGACTTAGCAGCAGCAGCAACCATCTAAAGTGTGATGATTTCTTATCTCAGATAAAACCTTTATAGACTCTAATGCTTGTACGCTGGAATTATAAATTCTATCTTCTAGTTTTATTTTTTCTAAAGATTATAATTTTTTAAGAATGTTAATATCTTAGTGAAATGTAATATTGCCTTGAGACAATGTAAAATAGGGGAAGGAAAATGCTGACTGATGGAAGATAGAGATGCATCAGTGGAAGTTAAAAGTCCAGTACTGGTGACTTTCCTCAAAAAATGTTGGCTACTTCATCAGTATCTCAAAGCTAGAGTTGTTGGGAAATATGTATTCATGTCATCTATGGAAAAATAATTTCTTCCAGCTAACCAATCAAGATGCATCCTAGGGAAAAAGTTCACTTTTGAAATAAGGTTCTTACATTTTGTGTGAAATATCTTATCCATTTTTAACATTACTAATGCCCCATTGTTTAATTTTTTGATCCAGGTGAAACCAGATCAAATGGATGAAAACCAAACAAAGGTAGTGAGAGAATTTATCCTGGCAGGTTTCTCACAGACACAATCTATTGAAACAGGACTATTTGTACTATTTCTTCTCTTCTATGTGTCCACTTGGGTAGGAAATGTCCTTATCATGATCACAGTAGTCTATGATAACCATCTGAATTCATCACCCATGTATTTCCTTCTTGGCAACCTCTCTTTCCTCGATCTATGTTATTCAACAGTAACTACCCCTAAGCTTCTGGCCGACTTTCTTGATAACGAAAAGCTCATTCCCTATGACCAATGCATTGTGCAGCTCTTCTTCCTGCATATTGTAGGGGCAGCAGAGATGTTCCTGCTCACAGTGATGGCCTATGATCGCTATGCTGCCATTTGTCGCCCCCTGCACTATACCACTGTCATGAGCCGAGGATTATGCTGTGTGTTGGTAGCTGCCTCCTGGATGGGAGGATTTGTACACTCTACTGTTCAGACAATTCTCACTGTCCGTCTGCCCTTTTGTGGGCCAAATCAGGTGGACAACTTCTTTTGTGATGTTCCCCCTGTCATCAAACTTGCCTGTGCAGACACTTTTGTCATTGAATTGCTAATGGTATCTAACAGTGGGCTGATTTCTACGAGCTCCTTTGTAGTGCTGGTTTCTTCCTATGCCACCATCCTAGTCAGGATTCGCTCCAAGGAAGGAAGGCAAAAGGCACTCTCAACCTGTGGCTCTCACCTGATGGTGGTAACACTCTTCTTTGGACCCTGCATTTTCATCTATGCTCGTCCCTTCTCCACTTTTTCTGTGGACAAGATGGTGTCTGTACTCTACAATGTTATTACTCCCATGCTGAACCCCCTCATCTATACACTTCGGAACAAAGAGGTCAAGTCAGCCATGCGAAAGCTGTGGGATAGAAGTGGACTTACTTGGAAAAAGCAGGAGACATAAGAAAATGAAGTGAGTTTTTGCAGGCAAAGAATCTCGGGTTAGAATAATTGCTTTGGCAAGAATGTGTTAGGAGATGGTAGCTTAGTTGTTTGATTTTCTTCCATTAAATCATAATATTCCTATTTATGGCTTTATAACAAAATTAAACCCAGAAAAACTCCTTTCATACTAAATTGTTCTATTTTCTGCTTCCTTTTCATCCCTAAAGAAAATTTGGTTTCTGTTTCCTATCAATTTATGCTCTTCCATTCTATCCACTTATCTAATCAAATTTTATTATATACATTTTGTATATTCAGCTTGCTATTACATACAGGTACAATCTACCCTTTCCAAATTCTCATCAATTTTTTCTCTACCTTGCCACAGGTTTTGTCTTGGTCTCAGTTTTAACTTACTCCAACTAAAAGTCTGCAATGAATTAAGTAATGAATTTATACTCACAAAAAAAGGTTTCTTCTTACAAAAAAAGGAATATCAATTAGATGAGCCAGAGTGAATCAGATTTATATGACTGTATAACAACAAGCTAGTGGGATATATTGGTCTGCTTCATCACTTCACCACACTATTAATTACCATCTAGTAGTGTAATTGAGGCAGCAATTGCCTAGTAGTGTGGGTTCAAATACCTCTCTTCGAATTACAGGTCAAGTAAGGTCCCTATCTGTAGCATGTATATATTGATGCCTATTTTCCAGTTCTTTGTGAGAGCTAAAAATGATGACAGATATGAATGCAGATTGGTGCCTGGCTCATATCAGGGTCTCACTATTATTTACTCATTGAAGTTGATACTTTTTCAAAAGATAAGATGGTGAAATTCTAAATTTGTTGATTTGCCTTAATGAAACAACAGTGTAACCTGCTGTAACTGGCTTGTGGAGAAGGCTAGAAAGTGTACAGAAGTAAGTAACGACATTTTCAACTTCATCAATTATTTGGCACAGTTTATATTACTGCCACTATTTTCATCAATACATTGGTTATCCTTAAAGTTATATTAAAACTAACTCATAGGTTTGTTTTTTGTCTATAAGCGAAGATTGGAAAATTAAAATGACATTCAAGTTTAGAACGAACTAGACACAAATTTAACATAAATGTGAAATATAAATGAAGCCTCCACTTTTTAGGGTTTTTATGTCACTGGATTATAGAAGCAATTGCAGCAACTAATTTGTGTGACAGAGACAGAAGCCAAGAATATTTGGTTAATTCATTAGATACTGAGGTTTTGTCTTTATTATCTATACATTTCCGAGTCAGAGTCAGATTTAGGTCTTTCCTATGAGAGATGAAGACTCACATGGGCCCGTAGCCAGAGCTGGTGAATGTGCAGAACAGTTGCAGCAAAACTCCAAGTGAGTGTTTGAACCTCCACTAAAGTGTTCTCTTCGCACTTGTTATTACTGTTTAGTTGCCAGGTCATGTCTGACTCTTTTTCAACCCCATGGCCTATAGCCCTCCAGGCTCCACTGGCATTGAATTCTCTAGAAGAATACTGTAGTTGGTTGCCATTTCCTTCTCCAAGGAATCTTCCCGACCCAGGGATCGAAACCGCGTCTCCTGCATTGCAGGTGGAACCTACTGCTGAGCCATCAGGGAGGCCCTACATATTCCCAACACTTACTTTGTAAATGTCCAAAATAAAATGAATTAAAAACTCAATAAAAATATGCTGAATGATTGGGGAAGAGATATTTCAAAGCTGAGGATTTTTCCTCCATACTTGGAAAGAGAATTTGCAAATTTTGCACTGAGACATAGGAAACATTTTGAGAGATATGACAGAGCAAGAACAGATCAAAATTGCTTTAGTTCTTAAAACAGATGTAAAAACATTTATAGATACACCACCTGTTGTCAGTGAAGACCAGATAAACACCTCAATACTGAGCAGATAATTAGGAAATCTGATTCATAATACAAACAACCAGAAAGCATGTGACTTCATCTATAGAAAAATGACTATTTATAATGACTGTAAATGACTATAGTTGAATTATTTTTCAGTCTTTTAGTTTTTATTGCTTAATAACAGTACTACTAACAGAGGAGATAGCTGAGGGTTAAAATTCAGCAGGATTGAGGCAATTCATCATAAAGACATAATACAATTTATATTTCTCTAGAGATTAACAGAGAGGATCTCTGCTGCTCCTAGACACTTTCCACTAATCAATAATATATGGGAAAAAGTGATACTTAGGAATTTAAAAAGTGGTTCAACATTTTGTGATAGGAGGAGAAGATAAAAAGTACATGAAATAAAATCAGTATTTTTAGAAAATATAAAATATAAAGAAACATATACCTATAAATTCTACAGGATATATGAGCTTGCATGTTTAAACAGAAGTACAAATAAAGCTCTCTAGAATTCTCAAGAAAGCAACTGTCTCAATAAAACATCCTTAATACTACTCTTTGATGACTTTTACTGCTTCTCCTGTCACTTAGCACACCACCATTTTTGCAATACCTGTATATCTTATTTTAAAATAAGAAGTTTTAAGAAGTCCATTGTATTTCTATACACTGACAATACAAAAATTGAAAATGTAATTAAAAGTAACTAAAATGACACTACATGTAAAGCACCAAAATCAAAAAGATTAAATAGAAAATAAAACAGTTATATATTCAGTTCATAATTATGGAAAGTGTACTTGATGAAATTCATCACTCATTCAAAAATAGCAGGAAACTCCTTAATCTTAGAGAAGGTGAAGGTGAAGTGTCTCAGTCGTGTCCAACTCTTTGCGACCCCATGGACTGTAGTCTACCAGGCTCCTCCGTCCATGGGATTTTCCAGGCAAGAATACTGGAGTAGGTTGTCACTTCCTTCTCCAGGAGATCTTCCCGACCAAGGGATCCCGCATTTTAGGCAGACACTTTACCAGCTAAGCCACCAAGGAAGTTTCAATCTTAGAGAGGATATCTCATGGGGAAGCTTTTTTTTTTTTTTTTAATTCACATGCTGATGTTTTCAGTAGATATTTATTGATATATATATAATCTTAAATATCTACTGAAAACATCAGCATGTGAATTTTTAAAAAGCTTTCCCATGAGATATGAAGTGTGCCAAACAGTCCCAATATTACCATTTAAATAATATGTTGCTAGATGTCCTATCTAGGCAATACCACAAGGAAAAGAAATTAAAAGCCATAAATGTTGGAAACAAAGAGACAAAATTGCCTTTTACAATGACATAATTTTGGCACAAGTGCATACTCTATGATTTCATTCTATAAGTTCAAGAAAAGAAAAAATAATGTATCCATTAAAAGTCAAGACTGTAGTTATCCTTAGTGGGTGGAGAATGGAAGGGGGAGTGAGGGAACTTCTGATGCTATGTTCCTCAATCTGTGTGTTCATTTTGTGAAATTTTGTTGAGCTAATTATTATTTGTATACTCCTCTAAATGTATGCAATTCTTCAGGAAAAATGTTGATGTATAAAAGGTAAAAGTAATAAATAAAATGTTACTCATTTGAATAGTATTAAAATAAACATCTGGCAAGATTAAAATAAAAATGAGGCAAAAAAATAATTGAATTTTGGTAGCATAACTGTCCCCCACTTAACCCCTCTCTCAATACACCAGGCTGTTAAAGCTTTATGGGTGATTTTGCTAAATTTCCTGGAAAGTATTTCTCCCCCTGTGCAAAAGTATTCCAGAGAGATAAAAGTTCTCAAACTTATTTTATAGGACTCCTGTAAATTCAATACCAAATGAAAAAGAAAAAGGAAATCAAATTATAAACAAATCTTACTGATTATTATGAAAATGAAAGTCGCTCCGTCATGTCTGACTCTTTGCGACCTCATGGACTGTAGCCTGCCAGGCTCCTCTGTCCATGGAATTCTCCAGGTCAGAATACTGGAGTGGGTAGCTGTTCATTTCTCCAAGTGATCTTCCCAACCCAAGGATTGAACCCAAACAGATTAAAAAAGATAACACTTTTACAAACTCAAGTTAAGGCTGTGTTTGTGTTCCTTTATCAAGTAGAATTTATCCTAGTATTATTTATCCAAAGATGGTTCAACTTTACAGAATTTCTCAGTGTAATATTATATTGAGCAGATTGAAGAAGAAAAATACATTATTATCCTAATGTCTGCAAAGTATCACTTGACAGAATGTAAAGAAATTATCATTCTGTTGATATATCTCAGAATTTGGCAAGAGAATCACTCACTACTATTTAGAGTCAATACTTTCAGTTATAACTAAACAAAATTGTGAATTTACTTTTGAGTTTTCTTGTTCCCTTTTCAACATATTCATGATGAAACTCTCGACATCCAGCACCTCTACTAGCATCTCTACAATCTTACACTCATTTTATTTTATTTTCAGGAAAAGAATATACTAATCACACAGACCATGCTCTCTGCTTCTGCCTAAGATGGAATAATAAGGACTGGATTTACTTTTCCTTCTAAAGTAACTTCACATAAAATACACAAAACAATAGTTCTCAGAATCCTGGTCACCAGGCATTGAAGGGCAACAATGGTCCCTATGAGGAAAAACATTGAGTCCTACAATTGCCCAGCTTTTTGCTGTCAGGGATTTTTCTGGGCTGCAGAGATATACTTCTGAGAACACCTTCTGGTCCATTAGTAGAGATTTCTCTCACAAGAAAATCCTTCCAATCATACCTTAATAGCAATTACTCCTGCAGATTGATAATGTCAACAATTGTTCTGTGGTTCTCAGTCATGGTTGTGAATTACAATTACCTGAGGCAGCTTACAGTTAAAAAAAGAAGCACATGTTATTTGCATTTAAAAATCATTCCAGGTGATTTTTTAGTATAAGCAGCTTTCAGATTACACTTTGAGAAACACTGTATTATGTATTTAGTTTACCTTGTCTCAGAATAGGAAAATAAGTTTTATAAATGGTCCCTTAAAACTCAAAGAAGTTCCTCTATTTGGAATATATGACTTCCTATGAATTGACAGTGGTGAATTTCCTGCAAAAGTTTGGAGTCTGTGGAAAACAGACACCGATGACTCTTCCACACTAGTTTTACTAACACATCAAGTATCCATGTTTATGTCCAGACAGCTTAAATGCAGGGATTTCTCAACCTAGACTGATAATACAATGGTCCACATCCATCTTCATGGATCTGGCATAAGCAACATGGAGAGTTGAGCAGATATTAGAGATGGGACATAGCCATTGGATAGTTTTATTAATAAAAAGAAACAAAGGATTTATCATATATTTGGGCACTTACTATATGACGGAGTAATGCTAAACTAAATGAAATGTGTGTGTATACATACATGTGTGTGCAGTAATATGACAGAATCCAGAATCCTAGGAGATAGAAAAGCTGAAATAATAAGGGAAATATTTTCTGAATATCAAAACTGAACTAGGTTTCTCTCTCATTTGCTCAGAGCATATCATGTTTATTCCTATCATGACTTTAATTTAATAATATGCTTTGATTGTGTGTGTAACCAACTTTATTCCACTAAACTGGAAATGTGTGTTCTTAAACACTCTATCTTCACTCCTAGTGCAGTGCGTTGAATCTTAAATATGGAAGGTGCTTGATATACATTTGTCAACTGAGTAAATAAACCTATGAATAGCATTACCTATATCTTTGATGACAAAAAGAGCCATGTCCAAAATCTGAATAAAAAAATCAGTATTATGTCAATGAAAACTAAGGAAATTAGTCCCCAAACAGATATTGATTTCCTTTTAAGCTTTTTTCAGTGTTCACTGATGCAGTGAACATGAACTTGGGCAAACTCCAAGAGATGGTGAGAGACAAGAAGGCCTGGCGTGCTGCAGTCCGTGGGGTCACAAAGAGTTGTAAACAAATGGGCGAATGAACAACAATGTTCACATATATGGGCATAGTCGTAAAAATTGACTATGTCCAAATTTATAAAATAGAAACACAGTATTATCAATATAGCAAGCAAGATAACTATAGAAGAAATGTCCTAAGGAAGAAGTTGTTTTCCTTCTATGTTCTTTTATTGTTTAGGCACATGTGTAGGATTATAGTCAGAAGGGAAAACAGAAGTACCCAGGAGCATGTTTCTCCAGGATGACAACAATGTCCAAAATTATTGGAAGTTTCATCTAGTTACTCAAATAATTCATGCATTACCCAATTCTGTCCTTTGGCTTGATGTTTCTGAATCAACTTATAAGAAAATTGCTTGAATCCTCTAAACATTAACTTAGTTAATATCAAACTTAATTCTTGCTTATGGTTGTCTTTCAGGATCCAAAGACATTCAAAATTCAGCATAAGATCTGAATCTGTTATTCTGACAAACATTTCCTAATAGATGACTCCTTAAGGGACAGCATCAACTCAGTAAGATGCAATGTTTATTAAAAACCTACTATAGGTGAAAATTTATTAATTAAATAATCCAGTGTATATCATATAGTAAGTTTATGTTTATACCATGAAATATGGCTATAAAATATTGATTTTCTCATGTTAAAATTGACTTCTATAATTCAATACCACCAACATGCATTCAGTTTTTAAATAAAAAAGTTTAAATATAATACATATTCAAAAGAAAAAGATAATATACTTTTTAAAGCAATATGATCCTGAAATTGTGAAGTATTTTTTCTTGTCAGGGTTTCAAAACCAGGACAAAGATTCACATGGTATTATTTACTCTCAAGATACCTTCTCTGTGCCAAATATCTCGTCTTGAATATCTATGAACTGAGAGCCCTTATTGTGTTGGCCTATAATTGTGTGTGTGTGTGTGTGTGTGTGTGTGCACGCTCAGTCATGTTTGACTCTTTGCAACCCCATGGACTGTAGCCCACCAGGCTCCTCTGTCCATGGGATTTTCCCAGGCAAGAATACTTGAGCAGGTTGCCATTTCCTTCTACAGGGGATCTTTCCCACCCAAGGATCAAACCCGTGTCTCTGGCATCTCCTGCACTGGCAGGCAGATTCTTTACCACTGTGCCACCTGGGAAGCCCCTCTGGACTATGATTAGAAAATAAAAATTCATTTTTAATCAATTTTATTAGACAAACTGTTAAGAGAAATCTGGCTTAAAAAATCTGTGGAGTCCATTCCAAGGAGGATGTGTGGAATTGAGTAAACATACGCATGCGTGCCTGCTTAGTAGCTCAGTTGTGTCCAGTTCTCTGTGAACCCATGGACTGTAGCCTGCCAGGCTCCTCTGTCCATGATATTTTCCAGGCAAGAATACTGGAGTGGGTAGTCATTCCCTTCTCCATGGGCTCTTCCCAGCCCAGCAATCGAACATGTGTCTCCTGCATTGCAGTTGGATTCTTTACCATCTAAGCCATTAGGGAAGCCCTGAGTAAACATATATTGTATGAGTAATTACATATGCATATATATAATATCACATACAAAATAATGTATATATATTTTTTGAAATCAGTAACTATTTCTCTGTAATGTAGCACAATACAAATTATACCAATGTAATGTCAGAATGAAATATTTGATCAGAATTATATTAAAGAAAGATATCTTCTGAATGAATAAGAGCACATAAGTTTTTGGGAAGCTGGACTTCAGTGAAAAGTCACATGTCGGTTTCTCAGTTTCTTCATAGATGTTTTCATCTCCTTATTTCTCAGTGTGTAGATAAGAGGGTTCAAGAGTGGAGTAAAAATGGTGTAAAACACAGAGAGGAGCTTGTCCACAGAGAACCTACTAAAAGGCCACACATAAATGAAAATGCAGGGCCCAAAGAAGAGTGTGACTACCATGATATGTGCAGAGCAAGTTGAGAGTGCTTTGGATACACCACCAGCTGCACGCTGTCGGACATTGATGAGAATAACAGTGTAGGAGATCAGGAGGAGAAGAAAACAACTCATGGAAAGCAACCCGCTGTCTGAGATCATAAGTATACCCAAGACATAGGTGTCCAGGCAGGCAAGCTTGATCACGAGAGGAAGGTCACAGAAAAAGCTGTCCACCTCGTTGGGGCCACAGTAAGGTAAATTTACAGTAAAGGCTACCTGACTAATGGAGTGCACAAATCCAATGACCCATGAAACCAGCACCAGCCCCACGCAAGTCCGCCGGCTCATCACTGTCATGTAATGCAAAGGCTTGCATATGGCCACATACCTGTCATAGGCCATGGTAACAAGAAGTACCATCTCAGCCCCTCCAACAAAGTGCAAGAAGAAGATTTGAGCCATACATCCTCCGAAGGAGATGAGCTTTTGATCACTAAGGAAGTCCCTGATCATCTTGGGAGTGGCAAATGAGGCCAGCCATATGTCCAGGAAAGAGAGATTCCCCAGCAGGAAGTACATAGGGGAGGAGTGTAGGTGGGGGTCAGATATTACAGTGACCACAATGATAAGGTTGCCCAGCACAGTGACCACATAGATCTCAGAGAAGAACACAAAGAAAAATTTTTGAAGATGTTGTGAAGTGCAGAGTCCATGCAACACAAATTCTGACACCAAGGAATAATTCTGCAGGTCCATTATCACTGGTCTCAGATTTTGTTCTGAATCTACACAAAGAAAAGAGATATAAGTGAAAGTGCCTATCATTTCCCAGGCACATTAAAGTGATTAACTAAGTGTGATCTAAATTTAATTTTTAAGTTGTAAGAGACAACATAAAATATGATATATAGACGATTAAAACCAATTCCCTACCAACATATTTATTCACCTTTTTCAGACTTCAGTGTTTCCTTAGGGGCAGTTAGACATTCTGGGAGACTCTAGCACAGATGAGAGTTGTGGGAATATTTTTTTTTCCATTATCTAGCCTTTGCCCATGAGCAAATGTAGAATCAATCATGTATAGAATGTGAACCAAAAATTCTTGTAGGATTGAGAATATAAAGATTTTCTTAATAGAATTATAGTCTGTCCACCTGTCAATATTATCAGCCAATGCGTAACTGTTTTTAAGTAACAAACCTAAGAATTGGAATTAAAACTTAATTTAAAATAATGCCATCAATGACAATTGACTATACATTGTCAAGTCTCCCCTTCTCTCCTCTTTTTTTCCACTTACTGTGCTTAGTCGCTCAGTCATGTCAGACTGTTTGCAACCCCATGGCCTATAGCCCTCCAAGCTCCTCTGTCCATGGGGATTCTCCAGGCAAGAATACTGGAGCAGGTTGCCATGCCCTCCTCTAGGGTATCTTCCCAACTCCGGGATCGAACCCAGGTCTCCCACATTGCAGATGGATTCTTTATTCACCGAGCTACCAGGGAAGCCCCTTGCATTTACCTACACAAACTCAAAACAATATCTGGCAAAGATTTGATGGGTGGCCATATCTATATATCTAAACACCAATCAAGATGTCTCTCACCAGAAACCAAGAGATGAAGTAAATTTCATTCCTCCATGGCAAATTAAAAGAAAAACTATTCTTCCAAACTAAAAAGCATGATTTGGGCTAAAACCATATTTGAGATGATATATAAATATATGATAACTGCCAGATTGTGAACCGTTGTATATGCTGTTTAGTAAACTGGTGGGTAGTGACATTATTGTGCTATATATGAGTTATAGAATGGCATTTGTCATATTTTCTGTTACTGTCTTTGAGCAAAATTTGATCTAAATAGTAGCCCAATTATATACAATTTTAATCTAAAGCATGAATCTGTACCATTAGGGAGAACAGCCTCAGTTGAGGCCACAGGACTCTTTCCTAAACTTGGAGAAAACATAATTATCAAATCTACAAATGACAGAAATCTGATGGAGTTCACTTATAAAATATTACAAAAGGCTAGAAAAATGGGCTGTAGTCAGCAAATTCTATATATGGAAAAGAGAGAGAAAAGAGTGTAGACTGATACTTACCATGTTAATAGGGATATAGACTATTATTCATGCACTTTTTTATAATTGTGTTTTTTATGCTTTTAATTATAATGAAAATATATTTTGTCTTTTATCATTTAGAAGTAAGAGAAAGCTGTTTTTGTCAAAAAATGAAAAAAGCCCTTATAGTATAGTTTGCTATAATGCTTGTGACTAACTGAATGATAAAGAAGATCTGGTTCAGAAAAATTATATCTTATTTTCCAATCAATATTCAACTCAAGATATGGCTTCCCAAAGAGCAGTAGAGTTAGTATCTCTTTCAGGTTAACCTATTTGGAATTTTTTTTGGTCTTATTTATTAAATCTAATTTATCAACTATAAAATTCACCTATTTTAAGTGCAAAAACTCTATGATACTTAGTAAACATATCTTCTGTACTAATTTACTCCTTCACACACTCACTATTTCAGACCATATCTACATAACACCAGCAGAGTTTCCCATTTTCACTTAATGAAGTATACAGAAACCAACCATTATGAAAGAAAATTAGTAAATTTACCTAAGATTTATACAGTTCCCCTGATTTCACACATTTTAAAAAATTACTGCTTTTATCATCTTTTTCAATTTGGTTTGGGAATAAAAAGCTAATGGTCTAATTCATTTGTATTTGTAATTCTTTTAAAATAAACTGACTATTTTGAAAGGGTTTTAGGATAGCTTTCAATGAATGAGATTTTTCTTAGTACCTCTCAGCAAGAACCAGAGCATAAAACCTATGAAATAATTTGGTGAGGTGGGGGGAGAGGCTGCTTTCACAATTAGGTATAAAAGATTGCTAAATTCAGTATTTGATTTTAAAATGTAGCTTTGAGCTCCCCAGAAGTACAGTGAGATGTATGGATCCCACTATTGATTTATCATGAGAAATAAGCTGGTGTTTTGCTTTCCTCACAAGAGGAAGTTATTGTATAAATCTATTTGTAAAGGCATTGAAAAGAGTTCTTTATGAAAAATTTTACAAAACATGTAGACCTGTCCTTTGTAAGAGTTTTATTATGTTTATCCTTTATAAAATTGAAAATATAAGTTTTGTAAGGTTTCTACAGGGAACTAAAGTAACACAGGGGCTTCCCAGGTGGTGCTAGTGATAAGGAATCCGCCTGCCAACACAGGAGACTCTAGATGTGGGTTTGATTCCTATGGTGGGAAGACCCCCTGGAGTAGGAAATGGCAACCCACTCCAGTAATCTTGCCTGGAAAATTCCATGGATGAGGAGCCTGGTGGGCTACAGCCTACATGGGGCCCCAAAGTGTCAGACACAACTGAGCAATCAAGCACGTAAAGTGGCACATTCCACGCTTGAAACATTCCAATGATATGAGTAGGATACAATAGTAAAATTTTAAAATCTAAAGGAATTAATGGTTTTATCTGTTTTAAACCACTCAAATAGCACTCAACAGACTTTTGTCACGATAATAAGGGCTCAAAAACTTTTTATTCCTCTTGAACTTTTATAAATGCATTATATTTAATTGCAACACCTTTGGTAATAGACTGGGGTTATAAACTTGAAGTTAAGTGCTTCATGGACAGAATAGTCATAAATCACAATTCAGGAACCCTTCATAAATATAGTTGGATTACCCTGACACCCATGGTAGCATACATAATACAGACCATAATGGCAGTATCTTTATTGATATTTCTTTCTCCTTATGACCATGAAAAATTTCACATGTAAACCTAAAACATAACTATGTTTAATTTAGTGTTTTATAAAAATTAAGAGAATGAAAAGTTGAAATAATCAAATGGAAAACTCAGGAAACAAAAAATTTAAAAAACAACTTCTACTTGCTGTTGAATCAAAATGTTCCAAAATTAGATATTGGTGATGGATGCACAACTCTGAAATGTAAAAATATTAAAAACCATTGAGCTGAACACTTAAAATGAGTGAACTCTATGGTATGTAAACTATAACTCAATAAAGTTTTTTAAAAATAGATGCTAAAAGAAGTAGAATAAGAAAAACTTAAATAGGGTTCTAATTTCAGAGACCCTTTTATGATTTGCAAGGGCTTTTTAAAGCTCATTAAACAAATGCTGAATTTATAATCAGGGAAAAAAATGAGGTTGATTATGTATACCTACAAAAGATACTTAAATACAGCAATGAAAAAATTTAAATGTTAATACATTTTACTCTAATCATTTAATATACAAGATAATAGAATAAAACAGTCTCTATCCGACTTTTATGTTTAGACACACATTCACTTAAATATACATCAAATGATTTTTACTAACCTGGAGTTAAAATATTCAGTATTGACACTGTAGATCCCTCAGTTTGAATTTTACATCTAATATACTTAAATAAAAAATTTTAAAGCATGCATATTTTTATTCCAGAGAAGATTTAATTATCTCTTCTTCCTCCTAAAAATAATTCAGAGAAACGTCATTTTAAAAAAGATAGAGAACTTCAGATTTGAGTCACTCCCAGATTTCAGATATAAATGTCTATATCCTCTCGCCCATCAGATTAAGAATCCTTTAAAGATGGGCTATTTTTGGCCAATTATCATAATGGAGTCTGGGGAATAAACCATCTTCTAGTGGAAATTTTTGGTATTGCATCATGTTCACTTCCCTAATTGATAATGGAAGAAACATTTTAAATGTCTGTCAGATTATAGTATCACAATTGCAATTATTTTAATAAGTCAACTAGAATAATAAGGCATCATTATCTAGTTTAAAAAGTATAAAATATTCTTTCCTCTTGGTGATTTAGTCGCTAAGTCATGTCCGACTTTTGCAATCCCATGGACTGTAGCCTGCCAGGCTCCTCTGTCCATGGGATTCTCCAGGCAAGGATACTGGAGTGGGTTGCCATTTCCTCTCCAGAGGATCTTCCTGACCCAGGAATTGAACCCTCATCTCCTGCATTGCAGGCAAATTCTTTATCAACTGAGCTATGAGGGAAGACCTAAAAAAATATGCATGCTTCTTTCTTAAATAGTCAAATTAAGAATTTACGTTCTAAAAATATGCTGAAAACCTGCCAACCCCATACATTACTTTTATGCAATCTTGATCCAGCATAACACTTTGGAGAAGGCTCATTCCTACCAGCAATATCCGATTTGTATATAGCAAAATATTTGCTTTCTCAAAGTCAGATTCATGTGATCATGTATAATGACCTGTTGTCTGGGTTACTTGCAGATCATTTATAATTAGTATCCCACTTACTTCCCCAAATCATTTTAAGTTAAATCAAGTTTCTTATTCTAATGGTTGTATGATGATTGCAAAAATTCTAGAATGTTCTAATGAATGGTAGTCACATTTGCAACTATCTACATAGCATTGAATTCCATATTAGACATATACATGCAGTCAAATTTATAACAAATTTTTTCTTCCAAGATAGCAGCTGCATTTAATGAAAAAGACAAGTTCCAAATTCAGTTCAGTTGAGTTCAGTTCAGTCACTCAGCCGTGTCCGACTCTTTGCGACCCCATGAATTGCAGCACACCAGGCCTCCCTGTCCATCACCAACTCCTGGAGTCTACACAAACTCATGTCCATCGAGTCGGTGATGCCATCCAGCCATCTCATCCTCTGTCATCCCTTCTCTTCCTGCCCCCAATCCCTCCCAGCATCAGGGTCTTTTCCAATGAGTCAGCTCTTCGCATCAGGTAGCCAAAGTATTGGTTTCAGCTTCAGCATCAGTCTCTCCAATGAACACCCAGGACTGATCTCCTTTAGGATGGACTGGTTGGATCTCCTTGCAGTCCAACGGACTCTTAAGAATCTTCTCCAACACCACAGTTCAAAAGCATCAATTCTCCAGCACTCAGCCTTCTTCACAGTCCAACTCTCACATCCATACATGACCACTGGAAAAAAAATAGCCTTGACTAGAAAGACCTTTGTTGGCAAAGTAATGTTTCTACTTTTTAATATGCTATCTAGGTTGGTCATAACTTTCCTTCCAAGGAGTAAGCGTCTTTTAATTTCATGGCTGCAGTCACCATCTGCAGTGATTTTGGAGCCCCCAAAAATAAAGTCTGACACTGTTTCCACTGTTTCCTCATCTATTTCCCATGATCTTAGTTTTCTGAATGTTGAGCCTTAAGCCAGTTTTTTCACTCTCCTCCTTCACTTTCATCAAGAGACTTTTTAGTTCCTCTTCACTTTCTGCATTACATAATTATAGTTCACTAAAAGGAATAATAAAAAACCTTTCTAAGTTTCTGTATCTCTATTTAAAACACAGAAATAATTGTTGCTAAATAATGATTGTAGAAGTAGACTACATATATCAGTGTCACTTGTTTCTGAAATGTAGCTTTTATGTGGGTACAGCTATATTATGTAAAACAAAGAATAACAGAGAAAGTTGTGACAAGCCACAGAAATGGATACTTGATACAGAGGTAGGGAAGGATTTACTAAATGTGATAATTAATTTTATGTGTTAACATGGAGAGTGTATTTGGATGAGACTGATGTTAAATTGGTGAACTCTGAGTAAAGGAGATCACAATCCACAATGTGGGTAGGCCTCATCCAATCAGTTGAAGGCTAATGAATACTCTAGATTATCCTCTAAATCTTTGAGATTGAATAGAAGAACAACAATCCAAAAAAAAAAAAAAAACAGTCATCAGCTTGCCTGGGATTCCAGTTTGCCAGTCCACACTTCAGATACCTGACTTGCTAGGGCTCCAAATCACATGAACCATCTCTTAGAACAAATCTCTTCTCTTCGTGTCCTTTTCCTTCCCTTCCCTCTCCTTTCTCCTCTCCCGCTGCTCCTCTCCACAATGGAAGAATTCAGCTTGTAGAAGGATAAAATATCAAAATATTTAAAATTTTTAAAAAAACTTTGTATTTGAGACATCATCACAAGAATATTAAAATCCAACTACAAACTGGTTAACTGTATGTCTAAATTTGTGAATCATGTCAGTTTTAACTGCTCTAGCTCTACTGGCCAAAATGTCTTTGGGGGTTGACACCCAGCCTGTGCCCCACTCATCCAAGGAACCATATACACTGACGAGACCTGAGTCTGCCAAAATGGAATCACATTTTTTTTCCAATCCACACAAAGTTCCAGAGTGGATGTTATAGCCCTGATCACAGAGGCCTAATATCTTCAATAGAGAAAAAAAAAAAAATTTACAAATCAGTAAGAAAACTTGAAGAAAATAATGAACAAAGAGTATAAGAAAATTATTTTTTAAATGAAAACAATAATAGGCCAGTGACCTTTAAACATCTTACCTCAATAAACATCAAACATAAAAATTAACAAGATATTACTTCTATTCACATACAAAATTTGGAATAAATACACCACTTCCTTGGTCAAGTATGAGGTATGTTTTAGTCAGTTTATTTTTCCAGGGGAAGAGATGAGTTCACGTTCTTCCTACCCTGCCATCTTGGACTCCTCTGTCTTCAGCTAGTGTTTTGACAGAGCTTTTTTTGAATGTAAAGAGCAGGTGAGAGAGAGAAAGGGAGTTGGGGAGAGAGAGATTGAGAGACAAAGACAAAGAGAAAGAAAAAACAGAAAGAGAGGGAAGGAAGAAAGAATCACTAAAACTTTGCAGATTGGCTCTGTGCAAGAGCAGGTATTCAATGCTTAAGCAGGCCATTTACAACTTTGCCTTAAACCTTAACTTTCTGTTTACACTTAGCTTAGAGACCAGTCAGAGATGAAAGCGTAAAGTCTTCTCATGTCTTTCTTATTTTTTTGAGCGTATATCTCACTCTGGTCATGCACGTAACTTTCTAATTCCTCAATGTACACAGCCATTTGTGAAAGAAACAATTTCCCAAAGACACTCTCCCCAAATTGTTTCCATAAGTCTTGGTGTTCTATTGTATACCTCAACAGTAAACGTTTGTCCAAGGTGGATTTTTTATTTGCATTACAATGTTTTTGAGGAATGTTGTCTGCTTTTCTATCTTGAGTGAGTTACTAGGTATGTGAAATAAAAACAAGTGCTACTCCTTCAGGTAGCCTAAAGACAAGTAAAGGTAGAGAAATAATATTTTAAGAGTAACATCTGCTTTGTTTCCTCTAGAACTTTAAGTATGTCATTCCACTAACTTCTGGCATCTATACCTTTTGATGAGGTACGAACTGTAGACATATTGAGAGCAACTTGTGTGTGATGTATGAGTATTTTTATTTTCTGGTTTCAAGATCCATTGCTTAGTCTTTAACAGTTTGACTAATGTGTATGTAGCTGTGAACCTGAATTTATTAAGGTCACTGAGGGCTTCCCAGGTGGTGCAGAAGGAAAGAATCCACCTGCCAGTGCAGGAGATGGAGACGATACCTGTTTGATCCCTGGGTAGGAAGATCCCTTGGAGAAGGAAATGGTAACCCACTCCAGTATTCTTGCCTGGAAAATTCCATGGACAGATGAGCTTAGCAAGCTACAGTCCATGGGATCGCAAAGAATTGGGCATGACTCAAGTACTGAGCACTCACACATGAGATTTTTGGCATGTATGTTAGTGTTTCTCGTCAAGTGTAAGAAGGTTTTGGGTCTCTTGTTGTTGTTATTTCTTTAACTATTCTATTTCTTTCTTTCTGTCTTGTTCTCCTTCAGAATTACCATTATATATTTTAGTACTTTTAATGGTGCTCCTCAGGTCTCTAAAACTCTTTTAATTTTTCTTTATTCTTCTGTTTCTGTTCCTTGACTGGATAATCTCAATTGACTTATCCTCAAGTTCACTGATATTTTCTTCTGAAAGTCAAAAGTGCAGTTGAATGTTTAATTTCTACTAGTGAATGTTTCATTTCTGTTATTGTATTTTTTCATTCCAAAATTTCTTTTTTTCATTATTTCTGTCTCTTTATTAATATTCTCAGTTATTCTTCTGGCTCAATAGCTCTTGCACCTATGATATAATGTTAGCAAGATACTGGGTCACAATCCTGACTATTTTCCTGCAGCAGATCATATTTTCCAAAGATGGTTATACCAGCACCTTTTCTTCCATATATTCTCCTACAATGAGACATGCCTCTCCCAATGAAGATTTGCAGCCCATAATGCCAGACATATGAGAAAAGGAGCCCCCTTGAAAGATAAGGACTCTGACCCCAAGGTGAGTTCAATTTCAAAAGAAACTGACCCTATGTTGTTCAGATATGAACTTCTTGGCTTAGCCCTTTCCACTCACTGACCCACGAATCTGCAAGCAGAATAAAGTGGCTATATGAGCCACAATATTTGGGAAAGTGATTTGATGCACATCAAACTGAAACACTCATGCATAATCCTTCTAGAGCCCCATAAGGTCATGTCAGATAGATGTCCATACATCTGTGTTTTCATATTTCCTTCTACCTTTCTCTATGTCAGTTGTCCCCAATAGCACATCCCTAATACTACTCTTTGATGACATTTTACTGCTACTCCTGTCATGAACTTTCTTTTCAAAACTCTTTAGAGTTGACCTACCTGACTTTGAAAGCCTTCTACTCCAGCCTGTAAAATAAATTCTTATGCCAAATCTGCCATTGCTCTTATTTTTTAAAGAACACCAATGCTTTTCCACTCAGAAGCTATTGCTCCTTTCTTTAATGCTCACTTTGCCTTTTCTACCTCTGATGTTTTGTTTAGGATTCTCAGGCTTCTGTGCACACTGGTTATCTGACTGCTGTGGGCTAAAGCTGCTCATATCAGAAGTAAGATCTCATATTTCCATAGATTAAAAGAAAATAAAATCTCTAATGGTGTCTGTTAAATTACAGTATTAATTAAAATGTTTCTCTAAAAATGCCTAAACACTATTGTTTCAAAATTAAAGATCATATTTTAACCATCCTAATACATTATATAATCTGAATACTAGTATAAACTTGGCACTCATTAAATGTTTCTGAAAATGACATTTATCTCAAAGAAATCTCTGCCACTGGTCATAAGAGAAGATAATGCTAAAATTACTATAAACAAGGGAAAGTTTCTGATATGTACAGAAATAAACAGCTTTGATAACCACACATGTTTAGAATACATTAAATTGTACAGGTACCAACAAATAAAAGAGAGGTTAATAAATCTGACATTAACATATAAATTGGGATTTCTATGGCTATTCTGCAACTATACTGGTTACCAAAGTACATTTTCTGTAAGTAGCTCTCCTCTATTCTTTTGTCTTTCCTTCTAATCCCACGTCACTACTGACTCCTCAAATATATTAATTGACCATTTCACTGCCACACTAACTGAAAATGGTTAAGATTAATTTATTCCCCTTAAATCTTCATCACATAATTAACTGTAGCACTAATTGCTTAAAATGAATCTGCCCTGAGAATCTATTTTATGCCAGAGACTGTGTAATAATCTAGTGGGAATAAGAAATGAAACATCATTGCAAGCCTCAAGGGGTAACTTGATTAGTGGCTCTTGACAAAAGATGCAATCAAAAGTCAAACTTTTAATGATAGTATCATGTAGCATGGACAGTGTGTACACAATAAGGACAGTGTTAATTCTAAACCAGGAGGTCAGGTTAAGGTAAAAACATCATTGAGGGCATAGAATTGTCTGCTCAACTTTTTTTTAAACTACTATTTATTGAGTATTTAACATTAACTACAGACTATGTTAGTTTGAGACTGATAAGAGTTGTTGAAGTCTGTGAAAGACTTTAATGTAGAGGATCTTTCTCTAGTGTGACTGCTAAAAAATTCACTCAAGTATTAGTATTTAATTAATGTTCTCTCATTGACACTATATGGTTTCAATACCTTTTTTATGGGTTTTACTAAGAGCAAACATAACATTCACAAACACTTATCACATAATAAGAAATTTTATTAATTTGTTTTATTTAACACACATTTTAATGCTATTCTGTGACAGAATTTTCTAAGCATTATCATTGAGTGATGTTTTAGTCTGGGGTGATTTCAAACAGCTTCAGTGTTTCAGGATGGAGCAATTCTGATAAGACTTTTTTTTTTGGAGGTGGAGGTGTTTTTTTTGTTTTTTGGACGTTTACCTCCACCCACAGCACAGCCTTCCCTCTGATCCTTGCTCGAAGGAACCTAAAGACGCAAATCCCAGCTTGGGAATGAAACACGAGACTCCTGGACCAGCTCTACACCTGACTTGCTGGATGATCTCTCAATGTTGCTTAAAGCTCTCTGTGCCTCATCTTCCAGTGTTCCAGATACTGGCCTAGGTGCTGGGATGTAGGCAGGGTCCTCACCCAGGTCATGCCTCTGCCCCCTTCCTGTTCTAGGTCTCCTCCCCATGCCAACACTGGCCTCTCTCCATTTGGTAGAGCCATGAGCCTTCCCAGGAAGGTCTGATCCAGAAGGGGACTATCACCCGTCACCAAGGGGCATCTTAAAATCTTCCCAGGGGCTAGCTGGTGGCTGAAATGGCACTGGCACCTGGGTGGGGCCAGTGTGACATGAAGGAAGGGAGGAGTGTGAGGCTCAGGGGCAGTTCCCTCCACAGAGCCTCATTTCCCATCGCTGGCCCTTACAGGAATAGCTGCCACTTTTTGAGCACCAGTGGGTGTGAGGGAGGAATTGCTTAGCATTAGCAGATGAATATATTTAATTCCATGTGTGTTAGCCACTCAGTCGTGTCCAGTTCTTTGCGACCTCATGGACTGTAGCCCAGCAGGCTCCTCTATCCATGGGATTCTCCAGGCAAGAATACTGCAGTGGGTTGCCATTCCCTTCTCCAATAAATAATGCCATAATTCTCTCCAAACTGGTTTCTCCCACTAACGTTGCATGAGTCCTATATTTCCACATTCTTGCCATCAATTTGCATCATTCAAAATCTGATTTTCATGTTAATTTGGTGGTGCAATTTTGTATTTAACCTTAATTTTTTTCTAGTACAAGAAGTAAATTTCCTTGGTGGTATTAGTTTCCTAGGGCTACCATAACAAATTGCCACAAGCACTGTGGCTTAAAATAACAGAAATTTATTCTTCCACATCCTGTAGGTAGCAGTCTGAAATAAAGGTGTCATCAGGGCCATGCTCCCTCTGACAGTTCCAGGAAAGGATCCCTTCTTGCCTCCTCCAGCTCTGGCAGCTCCAAGTGTTCTCTGGCTTGTGGCAGTGTAACTCCAAACTCTGTCTATTGTGTCTTCACATGGCATTTTGTTTGTGTAACTGTGTGTCCTTTTCTGTCTCCACAGGGCACACTCATTGGATTCAGGGACCACCCTAATCCAGTATAACTTCATTTAGACCATTATCTTTACTGCATCTGCAAATAACGCTATTTCCAAGCAAGGTCACATTCTGACATTTCAGGTGGACATGAATTTTGGAAAATGCTATTCTACCAACTACCTCTATGGCAAAATTATAAATTATTTACTATTTACTTTTTAGCTTTTTACAATCAACACTACTTGAAAATTTCATCATATTTATCATATATGGTTATTTCAAAACCTCAATACTTGTGAGCAGGCAAGTCTTACAGTTGAAGTGTTCAATATAATTTTTTCAAAAAATCTTGAGTAAACAGGAAAATAAATTAGCTTTTGCATTATTTGTCCATGGACTCAGCTTCCCTCTGTTATGTTTTAAAACTCTTTCAGGATTTTAGGAATGGGTTGTTTATAAGTGTGGTTTCCAGAATTTGGGTTAAAGGTAGAAGTAGCATTAGAATTATAAAGAGGTGCATGGAGTCTAAAAACAGACTGAGTTTGAATCTCAGTTCTTTACTTACTAGATATGGAAACTAAGATAAATTATAAAGCCCCTCTGTAACAGTTCCCTCATACATAAAAATGGGGATTAAAAACATCAAGTAGCTAATAACACTGAGATAGCCAAGTTATTTACTTAGTTTCTCATCCATTATATTATTTTTAATTAAAAATTAATTTAATTCTATTAATTTTTCAAAATCAGCCTTTTGAATACTGACTGAAGAATTGCCTTTGACCATTCTTTCTGTAGTAGCCTTAAACAATTCCTATTTTTCTTGGGACATATTAACCCATCTGACCAATTATGCTCAACATAAAATCTTGCAAATTAAGATAATAATGGGTAATATATATATTTGTTCCTCCTGAAATTAAGAAGGCTCACCCACACTTTTAGAGAAGTTAAAGCATTAGTTTTGTAAATCTATGGTAGGTTATAAAATTTTTAAATTATAAACAATAGATAATTTCTTGCTACTACTAATAGTTTGACTTGCTGTTTTCACCCTAATGGTGACTTAGTGGGTTGTGATGTCTACTGGGATTCTAGACTTGGCTGATAGGTACTGGAGGAAAGAAAGCTCTCAAAATAATGTTAAAACTCATCTGTGAAAATGGCTATTTTTTGGTAATGATGAGAATAATCAACCTGACTTCCTCTTTGGGAGGAACAGGACTTAGAGCTGAATCTATTGAGGGGATTGGGAAGAATTCATCCCATTCTTATAAATTCTCCTGCCTAATTCTTGGTTTCTTGTTTAAAGCCAGGAAGAGAAACACAGGAGGTTGCACTCTCTAGATGGCGCCCAAGCTCCTGATAAATTTGTGCTAATTTTTGCTAGGCAGTCTAACTTCCAGCTTTAGATACATTTTCTTAGATTTCTTATACCACCTAAAAGATTTACCTCTACCTATTGGAAATGTTGACAGTCGTTCCAATGAAATTAGCAATTTTACCCATGTCAAATAAGCCAAGTGCAAATTGTAGTTTTTATTATCTCAAATATTAAATTATTTTTGTAAAATGTGCAAAATATTCAGCATATTGTATAAATAGATTAAAATCAGCAAATCTTACTGGAGTTGAACTGTCTCACAAATTTTATGGTATATATCTATTTTGTTCTCCAGCTTTAGGAAAAACTTCAGAAAATGTACTAGTGTCATGATCTAAAATATAAAATAAAACACTGAAAAATAATAGAAAAATATATTTATCATAGCTGAAATATTATATACTAAGCCCCCCAAAACTGACTAAAATTTTGAATTATTTCGAGTTTATTTTAGTGGTTAATTCCCAGTAAATGTATATATGTGTATCACATACACACACACACACACATATATATAAAACTAGACTTTCTTCACTCCAGAAATAACAAAAAATAAATAATAAAAACAATTGAAAATGACATTAAAATTAAATAAAGCAATATAAGTCATAATTTTAATAGTTTTAGTATGTAATGGAAAACTTTATTAAACATTATTAGAGGGCATAAAAGATGACCTGAATAAGTGCAGAAATAAATATGTTCTGGATTAAAAAGCCCAAAATTGTCAATATCATATTTCTCCCTAAATTGATGTGTAAGATGAATGCAAATATGATTATTTAGTATTCATGTTATTTCATAGAAGTATCCTACTTAGTATCAATGAATAACTGAATTGGTTTCAGAATAATTTTAGAAGAATAGTAATGAGGATACTTACTTACTAGATAGATATTAAAATGAATATGGGTTTATGGTAATTAAAACAACTTGCTATTGAATGGATCTCACAGGCATTATGCTAAGTGAAGGAAGTTGTGTTCAAAAAGCTGTTTTTATGATCCCATGTCATTCCAGATCCAAGTCTAGAAAAGACAAACACTAGGGGCAGAGAACAGATCACTTGTACCAAGACCAGAGGAAGGGAGAGAAGGTTGACTACAAATGGGACCAGGGGAATTTGGGGAGTTGATGAAACTCTCCTATGTTACTGTGATGTTTACATGACTATATGCTTTTGTCCAAACTTACAGAATGATACA